>NC_091811.1:70292500-70305000 GCF_041296235.1 Equus asinus | reverse complement strand
CCCTAACCCTAACCCTAACCCTAACCCTAACCCTAACCCTAACCCTAACCCTAACCCTAACCCTAACCCTAACCCTAACCCTAACCCTAACCCTAACCCTAACCCTAACCCTAACCCTAACCCTAACCCTAACCCTAACCCTAACCCTAACCCTAACCCTAACCCTAACCCTAACCCTAACCCTAACCCTAACCCTAACCCTAACCCTAACCCTAACCCTAACCCTAACCCTAACCCTAACCCTAACCCTAACCCTAACCCTAACCCTAACCCTAACCCTAACCCTAACCCTAACCCTAACCCTAACCCTAACCCTAACCCTAACCCTAACCCTAACCCTAACCCTAACCCTAACCCTAACCCTAACCCTAACCCTAACCCTAACCCTAACCCTAACCCTAACCCTAACCCTAACCCTAACCCTAACCCTAACCTAACCCTAACCCTAACCCTAACCCTAACCCTAACCCTAACCCTAACCCTAACCCTAACCCTAACCCTAACCCTAACCCTAACCCTAACCCTAACCCTAACCCTAACCCTAACCCTAACCCTAACCCTAACCCTAACCCTAACCCTAACCCTAACCCTAACCCTAACCCTAACCCTAACCCTAACCCTAACCCTAACCCTAACCCTAACCCTAACCCTAACCCTAACCCTAACCCTAACCCTAACCCTAACCCTAACCCTAACCCTAACCCTAACCCTAACCCTAACCCTAACCCTAACCCTAACCCTAACCCTAACCCTAACCCTAACCCTAACCCTAACCCTAACCCTAACCCTAACCCTAACCCTAACCCTAACCCTAACCCTAACCCTAACCCTAACCTAACCCTAACCCTAACCCTAACCCTAACCCTAACCCTAACCCTAACCCTAACCCTAACCCTAACCCTAACCCTAACCCTAACCCTAACCTAACCCTAACCCTAACCCTAACCCTAACCCTAACCCTAACCCTAACCCTAACCCTAACCCTAACCCTAACCCTAACCCTAACCCTAACCCTAACCCTAACCCTAACCCTAACCCTAACCCTAACCCTAACCCTAACCCTAACCCTAACCCTAACCCTAACCCTAACCCTAACCCTAACCCTAACCCTAACCCTAACCCTAACCCTAACCCTAACCCTAACCCTAACCCTAACCCTAACCTAACCCTAACCCTAACCCTAACCCTAACCCTAACCCTAACCCTAACCCTAACCCTAACCCTAACCCTAACCCTAACCCTAACCCTAACCCTAACCCTAACCCTAACCCTAACCCTAACCCTAACCCTAACCCTAACCCTAACCCTAACCCTAACCCTAACCCTAACCCTAACCCTAACCCTAACCCTAACCCTAACCCTAACCCTAACCCTAACCCTAACCCTAACCCTAACCCTAACCCTAACCCTAACCCTAACCCTAACCCTAACCCTAACCCTAACCCTAACCCTAACCCTAACCCTAACCCTAACCCTAACCCTAACCCTAACCCTAACCCTAACCCTAACCCTAACCCTAACCCTAACCCTAACCCTAACCCTAACCCTAACCCTAACCCTAACCCTAACCCTAACCCTAACCCTAACCCTAACCCTAACCCTAACCCTAACCCTAACCCTAACCCTAACCCTAACCCTAACCCTAACCCTAACCCTAACCCTAACCCTAACCCTAACCCTAACCCTAACCCTAACCCTAACCCTAACCCTAACCCTAACCCTAACCCTAACCCTAACCCTAACCCTAACCCTAACCCTAACCCTAACCCTAACCCTAACCCTAACCCTAACCCTAACCCTAACCCTAACCCTAACCCTAACCCTAACCCTAACCCTAACCCTAACCCTAACCCTAACCCTAACCCTAACCCTAACCCTAACCCTAACCCTAACCCTAACCCTAACCCTAACCCTAACCCTAACCCTAACCCTAACCCTAACCCTAACCCTAACCCTAACCCTAACCCTAACCCTAACCCTAACCCTAACCCTAACCCTAACCCTAACCCTAACCCTAACCCTAACCCTAACCCTAACCCTAACCCTAACCTAACCCTAACCCTAACCCTAACCCTAACCCTAACCCTAACCCTAACCCTAACCCTAACCCTAACCCTAACCCTAACCCTAACCCTAACCCTAACCCTAACCCTAACCCTAACCCTAACCCTAACCCTAACCCTAACCCTAACCCTAACCCTAACCCTAACCCTAACCCTAACCCTAACCCTAACCCTAACCCTAACCCTAACCCTAACCCTAACCCTAACCCTAACCCTAACCCTAACCCTAACCCTAACCCTAACCCTAACCCTAACCCTAACCCTAACCCTAACCCTAACCCTAACCCTAACCCTAACCCTAACCCTAACCCTAACCCTAACCCTAACCCTAACCCTAACCCTAACCCTAACCCTAACCCTAACCCTAACCCTAACCCTAACCCTAACCCTAACCCTAACCCTAACCCTAACCCTAACCCTAACCCTAACCCTAACCCTAACCCTAACCCTAACCCTAACCCTAACCCTAACCCTAACCCTAACCCTAACCCTAACCCTAACCCTAACCCTAACCCTAACCCTAACCCTAACCCTAACCCTAACCCTAACCCTAACCCTAACCCTAACCCTAACCCTAACCCTAACCCTAACCCTAACCCTAACCCTAACCCTAACCCTAACCCTAACCCTAACCCTAACCCTAACCCTAACCCTAACCCTAACCCTAACCCTAACCCTAACCCTAACCCTAACCCTAACCCTAACCCTAACCCTAACCCTAACCCTAACCCTAACCCTAACCCTAACCCTAACCCTAACCCTAACCCTAACCCTAACCCTAACCCTAACCCTAACCCTAACCCTAACCCTAACCCTAACCCTAACCCTAACCCTAACCCTAACCCTAACCCTAACCCTAACCCTAACCCTAACCCTAACCCTAACCCTAACCCTAACCCTAACCCTAACCCTAACCCTAACCCTAACCCTAACCCTAACCCTAACCCTAACCCTAACCCTAACCCTAACCCTAACCCTAACCCTAACCCTAACCCTAACCCTAACCCTAACCCTAACCCTAACCCTAACCCTAACCCTAACCCTAACCCTAACCCTAACCCTAACCCTAACCCTAACCCTAACCCTAACCCTAACCCTAACCCTAACCCTAACCCTAACCCTAACCCTAACCCTAACCCTAACCCTAACCCTAACCCTAACCCTAACCCTAACCCTAACCCTAACCCTAACCCTAACCCTAACCCTAACCCTAACCCTAACCCTAACCCTAACCCTAACCCTAACCCTAACCCTAACCCTAACCCTAACCCTAACCCTAACCCTAACCTAACCCTAACCCTAACCCTAACCCTAACCCTAACCCTAACCCTAACCCTAACCCTAACCCTAACCCTAACCCTAACCCTAACCCTAACCCTAACCCTAACCCTAACCCTAACCCTAACCCTAACCCTAACCCTAACCCTAACCCTAACCCTAACCCTAACCCTAACCCTAACCCTAACCCTAACCCTAACCCTAACCCTAACCCTAACCCTAACCCTAACCCTAACCCTAACCCTAACCCTAACCCTAACCCTAACCCTAACCCTAACCCTAACCCTAACCCTAACCCTAACCCTAACCCTAACCCTAACCCTAACCCTAACCCTAACCCTAACCCTAACCCTAACCCTAACCCTAACCCTAACCCTAACCCTAACCCTAACCCTAACCCTAACCCTAACCCTAACCCTAACCCTAACCCTAACCCTAACCCTAACCCTAACCCTAACCCTAACCCTAACCCTAACCCTAACCCTAACCCTAACCCTAACCCTAACCCTAACCCTAACCCTAACCCTAACCCTAACCCTAACCCTAACCCTAACCCTAACCCTAACCCTAACCCTAACCCTAACCCTAACCCTAACCCTAACCCTAACCCTAACCCTAACCCTAACCCTAACCCTAACCCTAACCCTAACCCTAACCCTAACCCTAACCCTAACCCTAACCCTAACCCTAACCCTAACCCTAACCCTAACCCTAACCCTAACCCTAACCCTAACCCTAACCCTAACCCTAACCCTAACCTAACCCTAACCCTAACCCTAACCCTAACCCTAACCCTAACCCTAACCCTAACCCTAACCCTAACCCTAACCCTAACCCTAACCCTAACCCTAACCCTAACCCTAACCCTAACCCTAACCCTAACCCTAACCCCTAACCCTAACCCTAACCCTAACCCTAACCCTAACCCTAACCCTAACCCTAACCCTAACCCTAACCCTAACCCTAACCCTAACCCTAACCCTAACCCTAACCCTAACCCTAACCCTAACCCTAACCCTAACCCTAACCCTAACCCTAACCCTAACCCTAACCCTAACCCTAACCCTAACCCCTAACCCTAACCCTAACCCTAACCCTAACCCTAACCCTAACCCTAACCCTAACCCTAACCCTAACCCTAACCCTAACCCTAACCCTAACCCTAACCCTAACCCTAACCCTAACCCTAACCCTAACCCTAACCCTAACCCTAACCCTAACCCTAACCCTAACCCTAACCCTAACCCTAACCCTAACCCTAACCCTAACCCTAACCCTAACCCTAACCCTAACCCTAACCCTAACCCTAACCCTAACCCTAACCCTAACCCTAACCCTAACCCTAACCCTAACCCTAACCCTAACCCTAACCCTAACCCTAACCCTAACCCTAACCCTAACCCTAACCCTAACCCTAACCCTAACCCTAACCCTAACCCTAACCCTAACCCTAACCCTAACCCTAACCCTAACCCTAACCCTAACCCTAACCCTAACCCTAACCCTAACCCTAACCCTAACCCTAACCCTAACCCTAACCCTAACCCTAACCCTAACCCTAACCCTAACCCTAACCCTAACCCTAACCCTAACCCTAACCCTAACCCTAACCCTAACCCTAACCCTAACCCTAACCCTAACCCTAACCTAACCCTAACCCTAACCCTAACCCTAACCCTAACCCTAACCCTAACCCTAACCCTAACCCTAACCCTAACCCTAACCCTAACCCTAACCCTAACCCTAACCCTAACCCTAACCCTAACCCTAACCCTAACCCTAACCCTAACCCTAACCCTAACCCTAACCCTAACCCTAACCCTAACCCTAACCCTAACCCTAACCCTAACCCTAACCCTAACCCTAACCCTAACCCTAACCCTAACCCTAACCCTAACCCTAACCCTAACCCTAACCCTAACCCTAACCCTAACCCTAACCCTAACCCTAACCCTAACCCTAACCCTAACCCTAACCCTAACCCTAACCCTAACCCTAACCCTAACCCTAACCCTAACCCTAACCCTAACCCTAACCCTAACCCTAACCCTAACCTAACCCTAACCCTAACCCTAACCCTAACCCTAACCCTAACCCTAACCCTAACCCTAACCCTAACCCTAACCCTAACCCTAACCCTAACCCTAACCCTAACCCTAACCCTAACCCTAACCCTAACCCTAACCCTAACCCTAACCCTAACCCTAACCCTAACCCTAACCCTAACCCTAACCCTAACCCTAACCCTAACCCTAACCCTAACCCTAACCCTAACCCTAACCCTAACCCTAACCCTAACCCTAACCCTAACCCTAACCCTAACCCTAACCCTAACCCTAACCCTAACCCTAACCCTAACCCTAACCCTAACCCTAACCCTAACCCTAACCCTAACCCTAACCCTAACCCTAACCCTAACCCTAACCCTAACCCTAACCCTAACCCTAACCCTAACCCTAACCCTAACCCTAACCCTAACCCTAACCCTAACCCTAACCCTAACCCTAACCCTAACCCTAACCCTAACCCTAACCCTAACCCTAACCCTAACCCTAACCCTAACCCTAACCCTAACCCTAACCCTAACCCTAACCCTAACCCTAACCCTAACCCTAACCCTAACCCTAACCCTAACCCTAACCCTAACCCTAACCCTAACCCTAACCCTAACCCTAACCCTAACCCTAACCCTAACCCTAACCCTAACCCTAACCCTAACCCTAACCCTAACCCTAACCCTAACCCTAACCCTAACCCTAACCCTAACCCTAACCCTAACCCTAACCCTAACCCTAACCCTAACCCTAACCCTAACCCTAACCCTAACCCTAACCCTAACCCTAACCCTAACCCTAACCCTAACCCTAACCCTAACCCTAACCCTAACCCTAACCCTAACCCTAACCCTAACCCTAACCCTAACCCTAACCCTAACCCTAACCCTAACCCTAACCCTAACCCTAACCCTAACCCTAACCCTAACCCTAACCCTAACCCTAACCCTAACCCTAACCCTAACCCTAACCCTAACCCTAACCCTAACCCTAACCCTAACCCTAACCCTAACCCTAACCCTAACCCTAACCCTAACCCTAACCCTAACCCTAACCCTAACCCTAACCCTAACCCTAACCCTAACCCTAACCCTAACCCTAACCCTAACCCTAACCCTAACCCTAACCCTAACCCTAACCCTAACCCTAACCCTAACCCTAACCCTAACCCTAACCCTAACCCTAACCCTAACCCTAACCCTAACCCTAACCCTAACCCTAACCCTAACCCTAACCCTAACCCTAACCCTAACCCTAACCCTAACCCTAACCCTAACCCTAACCCTAACCCTAACCCTAACCCTAACCCTAACCCTAACCCTAACCCTAACCCTAACCCTAACCCTAACCCTAACCCTAACCCTAACCCTAACCCTAACCCTAACCCTAACCCTAACCCTAACCCTAACCCTAACCCTAACCCTAACCCTAACCCTAACCCTAACCCTAACCCTAACCCTAACCCTAACCTACCCTAACCCTAACCCTAACCCTAACCCTAACCCTAACCCTAACCCTAACCCTAACCCTAACCCTAACCCTAACCCTAACCCTAACCCTAACCCTAACCCTAACCCTAACCCTAACCCTAACCCTAACCCTAACCCTAACCCTAACCCTAACCCTAACCCTAACCCTAACCCTAACCCTAACCCTAACCCTAACCCTAACCCTAACCCTAACCCTAACCCTAACCCTAACCCTAACCCTAACCCTAACCCTAACCCTAACCCTAACCCTAACCCTAACCCTAACCCTAACCCTAACCCTAACCCTAACCCTAACCCTAACCCTAACCCTAACCCTAACCCTAACCCTAACCCTAACCCTAACCCTAACCCTAACCCTAACCCTAACCCTAACCTAACCCTAACCCTAACCCTAACCCTAACCCTAACCCTAACCCTAACCCTAACCCTAACCCTAACCCTAACCCTAACCCTAACCCTAACCCTAACCCTAACCCTAACCCTAACCCTAACCCTAACCCTAACCCTAACCCTAACCCTAACCCTAACCCTAACCCTAACCCTAACCCCTAACCCTAACCCTAACCCTAACCCTAACCCTAACCCTAACCCTAACCCTAACCCTAACCCTAACCCTAACCCTAACCCTAACCCTAACCCTAACCCTAACCCTAACCCTAACCCTAACCCTAACCCTAACCCTAACCCTAACCCTAACCCTAACCCTAACCCTAACCCTAACCCTAACCCTAACCCTAACCCTAACCCTAACCCTAACCCTAACCCTAACCCTAACCCTAACCCTAACCCTAACCCTAACCCTAACCCTAACCCTAACCCTAACCCTAACCCTAACCCTAACCCTAACCCTAACCCTAACCCTAACCCTAACCCTAACCCTAACCCTAACCCTAACCTAACCCTAACCCTAACCCTAACCCTAACCCTAACCCTAACCCTAACCCTAACCCTAACCCTAACCCTAACCCTAACCCTAACCCTAACCCTAACCCTAACCCTAACCCTAACCCTAACCCTAACCTAACCCTAACCCTAACCCTAACCCTAACCCTAACCCTAACCCTAACCCTAACCCTAACCCTAACCCTAACCCTAACCCTAACCCTAACCCTAACCCTAACCCTAACCCTAACCCTAACCCTAACCCTAACCCTAACCCTAACCCTAACCCCTAACCCTAACCCTAACCCTAACCCTAACCCTAACCCTAACCCTAACCCTAACCCTAACCCTAACCCTAACCCTAACCCTAACCCTAACCCTAACCCTAACCCTAACCCTAACCCTAACCCTAACCCTAACCCTAACCCTAACCCTAACCCTAACCCTAACCCTAACCCTAACCCTAACCCTAACCCTAACCCTAACCCTAACCCTAACCCTAACCCTAACCCTAACCCTAACCCTAACCCTAACCCTAACCCTAACCCTAACCCTAACCCTAACCCTAACCCTAACCCTAACCCTAACCCTAACCCTAACCCTAACCCTAACCCTAACCCTAACCCTAACCCTAACCCTAACCCTAACCCTAACCCTAACCCTAACCCTAACCCTAACCCTAACCCTAACCCTAACCCTAACCCTAACCCTAACCCTAACCCTAACCCTAACCCTAACCCTAACCCTAACCCTAACCCTAACCCTAACCCTAACCCTAACCCTAACCCTAACCCTAACCCTAACCCTAACCCTAACCCTAACCCTAACCCTAACCCTAACCCTAACCCTAACCCTAACCCTAACCCTAACCCTAACCCTAACCCTAACCCTAACCCTAACCCTAACCCTAACCCTAACCCTAACCCTAACCCTAACCCTAACCCTAACCCTAACCCTAACCCTAACCCTAACCCTAACCCTAACCCTAACCCTAACCCTAACCCTAACCCTAACCCTAACCCTAACCCTAACCCTAACCCTAACCCTAACCCTAACCCTAACCCTAACCCTAACCCTAACCCTAACCCTAACCCTAACCCTAACCCTAACCCTAACCCTAACCCTAACCCTAACCCTAACCCTAACCCTAACCCTAACCCTAACCCTAACCCTAACCCTAACCCTAACCCTAACCCTAACCCTAACCCTAACCCTAACCCTAACCCTAACCCTAACCCTAACCCTAACCCTAACCCTAACCCTAACCCTAACCCTAACCCTAACCCTAACCCTAACCCTAACCCTAACCCTAACCCTAACCCTAACCCTAACCCTAACCCTAACCCTAACCCTAACCCTAACCCTAACCCTAACCCTAACCCTAACCCTAACCCTAACCCTAACCCTAACCCTAACCCTAACCCTAACCCTAACCCTAACCCTAACCCTAACCCTAACCCTAACCCTAACCCTAACCCTAACCCTAACCCTAACCCTAACCCTAACCCTAACCCTAACCCTAACCCTAACCCTAACCCTAACCCTAACCCTAACCCTAACCCTAACCCTAACCCTAACCCTAACCCTAACCCTAACCCTAACCCTAACCCTAACCCTAACCCTAACCCTAACCCTAACCCTAACCCTAACCCTAACCCTAACCCTAACCCTAACCCTAACCCTAACCCTAACCCTAACCCTAACCCTAACCCTAACCCTAACCCTAACCCTAACCCTAACCCTAACCCTAACCCTAACCCTAACCCTAACCCTAACCCTAACCCTAACCCTAACCCTAACCCTAACCCTAACCCTAACCCTAACCTAACCCTAACCCTAACCCTAACCCTAACCCTAACCCTAACCCTAACCCTAACCCTAACCCTAACCCTAACCCTAACCCTAACCCTAACCCTAACCCTAACCCTAACCCTAACCCTAACCCTAACCCTAACCCTAACCCTAACCCTAACCCTAACCCTAACCCTAACCCTAACCCTAACCCTAACCCTAACCCTAACCCTAACCCTAACCCTAACCCTAACCCTAACCCTAACCCTAACCTAACCCTAACCCTAACCCTAACCCTAACCCTAACCCTAACCCTAACCCTAACCCTAACCCTAACCCTAACCCTAACCCTAACCCTAACCCTAACCCTAACCCTAACCCTAACCCTAACCCTAACCCTAACCCTAACCCTAACCCTAACCCTAACCCTAACCCTAACCCTAACCCTAACCCTAACCCTAACCCTAACCCTAACCCTAACCCTAACCCTAACCCTAACCCTAACCCTAACCCTAACCCTAACCCTAACCCTAACCCTAACCCTAACCCTAACCCTAACCCTAACCCTAACCCTAACCCTAACCCTAACCCTAACCCTAACCCTAACCCTAACCCTAACCCTAACCCTAACCCTAACCCTAACCCTAACCCTAACCCTAACCCTAACCCTAACCCTAACCCTAACCCTAACCCTAACCCTAACCCTAACCCTAACCCTAACCTAACCCTAACCCTAACCCTAACCCTAACCCTAACCCTAACCCTAACCCTAACCCTAACCCTAACCCTAACCCTAACCCTAACCCTAACCCTAACCCTAACCTAACCCTAACCCTAACCCTAACCCTAACCCTAACCCTAACCCTAACCCTAACCCTAACCCTAACCCTAACCCTAACCCTAACCCTAACCCTAACCCTAACCCTAACCCTAACCCTAACCCTAACCCTAACCCTAACCCTAACCCTAACCCTAACCCTAACCCTAACCCTAACCCTAACCCTAACCCTAACCCTAACCCTAACCCTAACCCTAACCCTAACCCTAACCCTAACCCTAACCCTAACCCTAACCCTAACCCTAACCCTAACCCTAACCCTAACCCTAACCCTAACCCTAACCCTAACCCTAACCCTAACCCTAACCCTAACCCTAACCCTAACCCTAACCCTAACCCTAACCCTAACCCTAACCCTAACCCTAACCCTAACCCTAACCCTAACCCTAACCCTAACCCTAACCCTAACCCTAACCTAACCCTAACCCTAACCCTAACCCTAACCCTAACCCTAACCCTAACCCTAACCCTAACCCTAACCCTAACCCTAACCCTAACCCTAACCCTAACCCTAACCCTAACCCTAACCCTAACCCTAACCCTAACCCTAACCCTAACCCTAACCCTAACCCTAACCCTAACCCTAACCCTAACCCTAACCCTAACCCTAACCCTAACCCTAACCCTAACCCTAACCCTAACCCTAACCCTAACCCTAACCCTAACCCTAACCCTAACCCTAACCCTAACCCTAACCCTAACCCTAACCCTAACCCTAACCCTAACCCTAACCCTAACCCTAACCCTAACCCTAACCCTAACCCTAACCCTAACCCTAACCCTAACCCTAACCCTAACCCTAACCCTAACCCTAACCCTAACCCTAACCCTAACCCTAACCCTAACCCTAACCCTAACCCTAACCCTAACCCTAACCCTAACCCTAACCCTAACCCTAACCCTAACCCTAACCCTAACCCTAACCCTAACCCTAACCCTAACCCTAACCCTAACCCTAACCCTAACCCTAACCCTAACCCTAACCCTAACCCTAACCCTAACCCTAACCCTAACCCTAACCCTAACCCTAACCCTAACCCTAACCCTAACCCTAACCCTAACCCTAACCCTAACCCTAACCCTAACCCTAACCCTAACCCTAACCCTAACCCTAACCCTAACCCTAACCCTAACCCTAACCCTAACCCTAACCCTAACCCTAACCCTAACCCTAACCCTAACCCTAACCCTAACCCTAACCCTAACCCTAACCCTAACCCTAACCCTAACCCTAACCCTAACCCTAACCCTAACCCTAACCCTAACCCTAACCCTAACCCTAACCCTAACCCTAACCCTAACCCTAACCCTAACCCTAACCCTAACCCTAACCCTAACCCTAACCCTAACCCTAACCCTAACCCTAACCCTAACCCTAACCCTAACCCTAACCCTAACCCTAACCCTAACCCTAACCCTAACCCTAACCCTAACCCTAACCCTAACCCTAACCCTAACCCTAACCCTAACCCTAACCCTAACCCTAACCCTAACCCTAACCCTAACCCTAACCCTAACCCTAACCCTAACCCTAACCCTAACCCTAACCCTAACCCTAACCCTAACCCTAACCCTAACCCTAACCCTAACCCTAACCCTAACCCTAACCCTAACCCTAACCCTAACCCTAACCCTAACCCTAACCCTAACCCTAACCCTAACCCTAACCCTAACCCTAACCCTAACCCTAACCCTAACCCTAACCCTAACCCTAACCCTAACCCTAACCCTAACCCTAACCCTAACCCTAACCCTAACCCTAACCCTAACCCTAACCCTAACCCTAACCCTAACCCTAACCCTAACCCTAACCCTAACCCTAACCCTAACCCTAACCCTAACCCTAACCTAACCCTAACCCTAACCCTAACCCTAACCCTAACCCTAACCCTAACCCTAACCCTAACCCTAACCCTAACCCTAACCCTAACCCTAACCCTAACCCTAACCCTAACCCTAACCCTAACCCTAACCCTAACCCTAACCCTAACCCTAACCCTAACCCTAACCCTAACCCTAACCCTAACCCTAACCCTAACCCTAACCCTAACCCTAACCCTAACCCTAACCCTAACCCTAACCCTAACCCTAACCCTAACCCTAA
>NC_091811.1:68935000-69022500 GCF_041296235.1 Equus asinus | reverse complement strand
AAGACACAACGAGGCCCTCCCCTCCGCAGACACGCAGACTGAGAGCCCAGGCGGTGCTGAGTGGCACAAAGGGTTTGCGTGGAGCCCTTCGTCCTTGAGAAGGTGACGCACTCTCCCAGCCTTGAGAGGTGGATCGAGGAGGGGGGAGGCAGTCAGAGTGTGTGCGAGGTGCGTGGAGGCGAGCAGCGTTGCAACCCCTCCAGCTCATCCTCGACAAAGCTGTGTGTGCCCACCACGAGGTGTAGCCAGCCATAAAGCTGGCGTGTCAGAGGGAACTGTGGCCAACCAGGGTCGCAATCAAGGCCTAAATAGCTTGGGCAGCACAGGCAGTTCCCATGGCCAGCTGGGAGACAGCGGCCTCCACCCTGGGAGCAATGCAGAGGCCACAAGCCTCCCTTGGGCAGAGCTGTTGTTACTCTTACAGCATCTTTCCAGGCAGCGTGTGGGAGTCGGTGAGCGTTGCCCGTGTTGTCAGCTATTGAGGCCTTTGTACAAAGATCGTGGATCAGGCTGCCTAAGCTCTGACTCGGAGACCAGCCACTGCTCTGTGCACCCTGAACCCGTGGCCTTGCCCCACCTCTTGTTATTGTCCACCTTATTCCTTATTCCTTATTCCTTTCCCTCACTGCTCCCCTTGGTGCTGGTCAGTGGTCAGGAGCCCCCACAGCCTGCCCCAACCTTACTTCCCTGGTTCTATTCAAACATCCAGACTTATCCCTTGTCTCAGAAGCCAATCTTTGACACTAAGTGTCAGTCTAGCTAAGTCTGGGAGGCCGGTCTCACAAAGTCAACCTGCCAGTGCGATGATGGAGGATGACGCTGGATGAGTTACTTCCTCCAGGTAAGAGTTCATATTTTTATTCATTTAATTTCTTTGCTGGGGAAGAGTCGCCCTGAGCTAACATCTTCTCCCAATCTTCCTCTCTTTCTCTATTTTTCCATCCCCAAAGCCCCAGTACCTGGTTGTATATTCTAGCTGTAAGTCGTTCTAGTTCTTCTGTGAGCCACTGCCACAGCATGGCTACTGACAGACGGGTGGCATAGGTCCACACCCAGGAGCCAAACCCAGGCCCCCAAAGTGGAGCTGCCAAACTCACCCACTAGGCCATCAGGGCTGGCTCAAGGGTCTGTATTGTGACTAAGTCTCCAGGGCGGGCAGTCTTTTACCCCAAAGAGGGACCGGTACTTGGGAATGTTGTCGCAGCATCCCTCTCCTTGCGTCCTGGCCAGAACCAGTCACCTGGGCTGGGCTCCTGCTGTTCAGCTCAGCCCCTCGCCCAGTCCAGCTGGGTGCCCGTGTCTATCTCCACACCCGTGTGTGAGCCCTGGGGGGCAGCACCCAGCAGGAACCTGCAGTTGCAGAGCTCAGTGAAAGTCGGCTTGAACTCACTCTTTCAACAAATTTTTGTTGAACTCCAACTGGGAGCAAATACTGCTGGCTCTGGGAACTAAAGGGGACCTGCTCTGAAGAAGTCACTCCGCCGTGTGCAAGACAGTCATGCTTTCTGCTTTGACGGGTTTACATCCAAGCGAGAGAAGAGACGGTCCAGACGTAGGTAAGCCCACCACAAAGCCAGACACATACATAGCAGCGCTCCCCCCATCTCGGCGACAGCGCGGCTGTGTGAAATGCGCGGGCAGGCTCCTCCTCCCTGGTATGGGAAGGACATTCAAATAGAAAGGGTTTTTCTTCTCAGTGTCCTATTTTATTATGAAGCATTTTGAAAAGTAAAGATGCCAATATAGAAAATATCTTTATTCACACCACCTAGATTCAGTGATTGTTAAACATTCTGGCATATGTATTTCATTTCTCTTTTTTAAATAAGGAAATAAGGACCCCAAGAGCTGCAGTCCTTGAGCCTGTCCCTAATTCCACTCTCCTGCCTCTTTCCGAGAGGTCACTCTCTTCTAAGGCTGCTGCTTCCTTTAATCCTCTTACTCCATTTTTGTGCTCCAATAAATATGTGCAGTATCGGTGATGTGTTTTTAGAATTTATGTGAATGCATTCATACTGGGTATTTTTTGCAAAGGGCTTTTTTAGTCTACATTTTAGCTGCTTTATGGTATTTGTTTGTTGGCTAGATCTCAGCTTCCTTGTTTGTTCATTCATTATAAACATGTGGCTCAATTCTGATCTCTTACTTGTCTCCTAGGAGTGGAATTGCTGGCACACGGGGCAGAGGCATCTTCAGTTAAAATGGTTGATGAGTGACAACTGTTCTTACCAACAGCTTTCTGTTCTTTATAACCATTTATATACTTATTCTTCTTCTCATTATTATTTAAAAAATTTCCACCAATGACTCATAAATGAGAAGCAAGTTTGCATCGCACACTCCAGTACTGCATAAATATTTCCCAGTTACCTTCCTTCCCTTCAAAGGACGAGGCGCCTCATTTAGCCAGTCTCTGCCCATCTGGAATCCATCCACATCTGCTAGGGCCTCATGCGCTCAGCTGGGAGCTGAGTCTTGAGAAGGGTCTGGGGACGAGTCTGCTAAGAACGTAGGGATTCCCAGGAAGGGAGTATCCGGTGGTGTCACGACTAGTCTCACATGTTAAGAGAGCACGTGGACAAAAATGTGTCTATGATTTATGTTTCTTGACATAAACTTCACAATTCAGAAGTTATAAGCCCAAAGCACACGTGGAGGAGAGGCTGCAGCAGTACTGCCCCCAAAATGCTACCACTGACCAAAACAGTTCTTCAAAATCACTCAATTTTTGCAGCGTTAGTCTATTTCATAGCCATTTGATATGTAACATAGAAGGATAAAGCGCTTTTTAGGGGTTAGTGTTGTTTTAGGTTCTTTAAATTCATTAGACCTCTTGACCTTTACTATAGGCTTTAGGGTGAGGTACCATTTACATCCTTTCTACAGATGAGGGTACGGATGCTGGGGCTGGGTGGAGGTAAGGAATCCGCTCAAGAGGATGCAGCCAGGAAATGCAGAGGCAGGATTTCAGACCTACTCTCCTGGGCCCTGGAGCCCCTGGTGTCACAGAGAGATGACACAGATTTTCACTTCAAAAAATACACAAAACCCATTCCTGCCCAAAGTGGTAACTTGAATCTCATCAAGAGAAACCAAACCAAATCGAGGGACATCCTTCAAAACAACTGAAATACACTCTTCAAAAGTATCGATGCACAAAAGACAAGAGCTGAGGAAGTGCTCCTGATAGAAGGACGGTGCGGAGATTTGACAGCTAAAGGTCACATGTCATACTGGATTGGGGGAAGATGCTGTAAAAAGGTTACGGGGACAATGGGCAAAATTGAGCACAGAATGTATTTTAGCTAATAGTATTAAATCAACATTAAATTTCCTGAATTTAATCACAGTCATTATGATTATGAAGGAAACATCCTTGCTCTTAGGAGAAATATTTCTTTAATGATTAGGCATACCGATTACTCCTAATATACCTATGGATTACTTGTTGTTTTTAAGATTGGCACCTGAGCTAACAACTTGCCAATCATTTTTTTTTTTGGCTTTTTCTCTCCAAATCCCCCGGTAGATAGTTGTATATTTTTAGTTGTGGGTCCTTTTGGTTGTGGCACGTGGGACACCGCCTCAGCATGGCCTGATGAGTGGTGCCATGTCTGCATCCAGGATCTGAACCAGCAAAACCCTGGGCCGCCAACGCAGAGCATGCAAACTTAACCATTCGGCCACAGGGCCGGCCCCTTGTTATTCTTTTTAAATGACTATCCTATTGTTATCTTTTGGCAATTTAAAAATGAAGGTATGGTATGAATAGATTGATTTCAATTTGTTTTTTTTTAATTATTTTATTGAAGTCATATCGACTCGTGTAAATCTCAGGTGTACATTATTATAACTCAGTTTCTGTATAGACTGCATCGTGTTCACCATCAATAATCTAGTTTTTATCTGTTACCGTACATATGTGTCCCTTTACCCCTTTTGCCCTTCCCCCACCCCCTTCCCCTCTGGTAACCACTGATCTGTTCTCTTATCCCTGTGTTAGTTTCTCTTCTGCATGTGAGTGAAATCGTAGAGTGTTTGTTTAATACCCTCAAAGTCCATCCATGGTGCAAATGGCACAATTTCGTTTGTTCATGGCTGAGTAGTATTCCACTGTATAAATATACCACATCTTCTTCATCTGTTCATCAGTTGATGGGCACTTGGGTGGCTTCCACATCTTGGCTGTTGTGAATGGTGCTGCAATGAACATAGGGGTGCATAAGTCTCTTTGAGTTGTTGATTTCAAGTTCTGTGGATGACAATTTGGTTTTTTTCAAGTGGAATTTATTGCATGCATACTGAATGGATCATGGAGTCAAGGAAAGAACTGGAACAACCAGGGTAGGGGAAAAAGGAAGCGGCATTAGATGACGCCATTTCTAAGGATCTGGTGGGCTTCCTCAGGGTGAGCGCCCCAGCCCCTTAATCACTAATTGTTCTCTGTAAGGGCTGGGACAACCCCGCCTCATTAAATGCCGATTACGCTCTTAGTTTCCTAACATGGCGTGTGTCCCTAAATTCAAAATGTCAAGTTACATTAAAAATGCATGAGCTTGCTTTAATTTAAAGCCTACAGCCTTTGACTAATTTGGGGGTGAAAGGGCGAAAGTCCCATTGCAAAATTTCAAATTAAATTGCTGAGGTTGGGGAAGCAGGGGAGGAGCGCCCAAGAGCCTGTGGATATAATCTTTTGAGACTCAGCCTGAGGAGGACTCTTCCGTGAGGCCCTCTCAGGTGCTCAGCTTGCCCAGAGCCCCTCCTGGGTGGTCCAGCAGCTCTTCTGTGGCACTTACTGAGTCATCTTGTCAGGGGCCGTCTGGGTGTGCGTCTCCCCGTGACTGTGCGTGTAACAAGGAAAGACTCTGGCACTTATTTCCTTTGGCTTTCAGGGCCTGACTTAGTGCCTGGCATGGAGGGGGAAGCCATAAATATTTAAGTTAAACTAAATTTCTTTTAAAAAATAGCTTGTCCAGAGGCCTCCTGTGTCTCTGCCTAGATCTAAGAGTCAGGGTCTGAGGACTCCGCCGGCCACCGTGCTCACCGCTGTGTTTTAGACAGAATTCTAATAAGCTCATCTGACGTCCTGCCTGCAGTAAGAACAAGAACTTGGAACAAAGAAAGAGGGAATGTGGTCTGCTCCTGGAAGAGAACGTTCACAGCAGCGCTAAGGAAAATCCTAATGGAGACGAGGGGAAGAAAGCCAGGAACAGCGTGAGAGTCTGGAAATAGGGACCCTGGTTGACATCTCTTAAGGACCCTGCTGATTCACCAAAAGACGGGGGGACGGTGCACCACGGGCTCTGGTGCAGAGGCAGAGAAGGGTACAGTCTTCTCAAAGGTTAAAAGAAAATGTTATGAATGTTTAAATTGGTTCTTTTTGGACATGTCACCGTGTCCAAAGTGTAACAGATGGGAGCTGCTGTGCATTTTCATTAATCGTTGTTTTCGTGAACGCTCGGACGGTCCCTGCTTCTAATTTTAAAGCAGACGAACAGAACATTCTGTATTTCTAAAAGATCCCACCAAACATGAATTACTTTTGTGGCCCTCGACCAAGTTTTGTCAGAAATAAAACCTGACTCTCCTCAGGCAGCTTTGCGACTCCCCAGGAAGAGACGAGAGCCAGGGTCCCAGCATCCCCACCTCCTGAAGGAGACACTGCGGGCACAGGCAGCCTTTGCCGGCCTCCATCCTCCCAGGAAATAAAGACCCGGAGTCGCTGGGATCATGGACGCAGAGCCCCAACCCGTGACTACAGAGCAGTTCATCCCCACAGCCCCATGGGGACCTTGTGGGAGCCCTGCCTCAGGTCCGGTGCGCACGGGAAGCCCTGGGCCACACCCGACTTCCCAGAGCTCGGAAGCATCTGTGCTGCCTCCCGGCTCCTGGTTCCTTGGGCGAGAAGCCTTGCGCAGAACAGCCTGGGACCTGAGGCTCCAGCCTTCCAGGGATCAGGCGCTGCCCCCTCCCCTCCACGTCCAGCCACCCCGCTGGCCAGCTCGCTGCCTCCCCCAGCTCTTGGGACCCCTCCCGGGAAGTCAGGGCCTTGATGAGCTCCAGGGTTCTGCCCAGTTTCTCGGGCCTTGGCCCCCAAGCCACTGCTCCTCTTTGCCAGAGCTGGTGCTCTGCGGCCAAGGGACCACTGGACTGCTGCTCACCTCAGGGTCAGGCTGCGTCAGAGGACTGTGGGGAGAACAGCGGCCCCCAAGGGAGATGCCCCAGGCCAGGCAGCCTCCAGGATTAGAACCCAGCAGCAGCCTGGCGCGGACTCCACTGGACGTTTTGAGAACCGAGGACTCGGTGACTAGATACTTCTGTCAGCCTTGCCCTCCCATAGCTACACTTTACCAATTTTTGGAATAAACAATTGCCACTACCTGAGCACATCGCAAGTCTCTATACGGTTTTACAAATCTGGGGCATTTAACGTAATTTTCCATATTCTTAACTCAGCGACTGAGAGATTCAGAGATTAGAACAATCTTTGGAAAATACATTCCTCAGAGGTCCAGCGTCTGCTCAACTGGGAACAACTTTGAAAAAAGGCAGAAGGGCAGATGTGAGCTATGAGGAGAGGGAAAAGACGGGAGGAACAGGATACGAGGTTGCTCATGCCAAGATGTGAATGGGCCAAAAAGCCCAGTGCCTCCTAATTTCTTACGTGCCTGCACTTCCTTCCGGCCAGTGCTCCCCAGGGAGCTTCCTCCAACGCCTCCATCGGTCCCCGGGCCTCGCAGCAGCCGTGCCGTGTGGTCTGCACACAGGCGATCTCGGGAATACTGGGTTGGCGCCACCAGGAGAACTGTTCGTACGGACACCCGAGCCCACCGGAAAGACATGGGGAAGGGCACCATGGGCCTGCTCTCTGGGCTGGACGCTGGGATTAACCCTCCAGAGAAGCAGAAGAGGCCAGGGCTGCCCCCACCCCCAGGACGGAGAGCCCGCAGGACAGCAGGGACCTCTCTGGGAGCGGCCTCGGCTTGCGAGCCCCCAGGCGCTCAGTAATGGAGAGATTCTGAGTGTAACACTGCCCGGCGGCTGGAACAGATGTCACCGTCACCACCTGGGGATGCCGGGTGGCGGCAGGAGGGAATGAAGCCTGTGGACAAAAACCAAGAGAGAGACTGACGTGAAGTGAGGCCCTGAGGGTCCTGCCGGAGGCCTGGACCCATGGCTGGACCCCAGGGTGGAAGGTCGCTCAGTTAACCTGACGTGAGTTGATTTTCCTTCACGTACGACCAGAATGAACAGACGGACTCAGCGGTCTCCGACATTACTTTTGAGAGCAGAACCACAGAAAGGAGAGCTCATAACTCAAAAAGGCTCAGAGAAACAGAAGGCACAAAGGATTGTGGAGAGGGGCTCTTGTTCCCGTGATACAAGTTGTATAATAAATAGTCACAGCACCTGACTGTCTCTGTCATTACACGCACGACACTCTTCTGAAGGCCTCTATGTATTAATTCACTTAATCCTCCTAAGAACCCCGTGAGGCCAGTGCTAACATCATTATCCCCACTGAACAGATGAGGGAAATCGAGGCGCAGAGAGGTTCAGTAACTTGCCTGATGCAGCACAGCCAGGAAACAGAAGACAGGGGTGCTGAGTCAAGGTGGCCTGGCTCCCCAGCCTTGACCCTGCTCACACGTCCTGTCACAGGAAGCGGCTGCTGACAGTGACCGGTGGGCTGGAGGTCCTGCTGGAGGAACTGCTGTCGAGGTTGGGCTTCCTCTGACTGGTGGCTTCGTCTCCTGGTGGCCGACTCCTTCGGAGAACCAGCCACCTGGAAAACGAAAGGCAGACGGCAAAGCCTGCTGAATTCAGTGGATCGTCTGTGCTTAGGATGGAGAACAATCAACCTGTTCACTCACTCCTAAAACATTTTAAGAACAAAGCTTGTGGAACCTGTCAAAAAAGAAATCACAGACAGAAACTCCACTTGGGTCTACATTTTGGCCAATTAACATGAAAAAAAATACGAAGAAGGAAGGAGGAGGTGACGAAAGAAGAGAAAGGGACCAGGACTGACGAAGCCGTGCAGAGACGGAGGCAGAGGAGCGCCCACCCGGACCAATCGAGAAAGAAAGGAACGACAGTCCAGGTTAGACACCCGGACAGAGACAGAGAGGGCTGGGGGCACAGAAACACAAACCCCCCCAGGAGTGGGCAGGGCCGGCGGTCAGGGCCCTGAGCAGCCGCGTCTCTGCTGCCCGTCCCTGGAGCGAGCGCAGCGCCCGCCACGGAGCGGACCCTGGGAGGAGCCGGCGGCGCGGGAGTGGAAGGTGGACAGAGACCCGGGGCGGCGCGGACCGGGAGCACGGCTGTGCGGCTCTTAGCACGTAGAGCCTGGGATCAGCGGGACTCGGGTCGGATCTCGGCTTTGTGGCTTCAAATTTCTGTGATTTGGGTAACGTTCCCATAACTTTTGATCTTTTTGTGTGTCAGTTTCTTCATATGTGAAAGTAAGGCTATGCTCCAGATATTGAGCTGTTTTTCTCTTTTCTCCCCACCACCCTTCCACACTCTGCTTTGTGAGGCTCTGGCTGGCCCTCTGAAGACCACGTTTCAGGTTTGCAAACTGGCTTCCTAGCCCTGCTGACCGTGGGCACCAGGAGGACACTGGAGGGACCAAGAAGGACGAAGGGACTTCTCCGTCCTTGTCCAGGCGCCCGCTCGTCTTCCTGCTCCTGAGAGCCTCATGTCCCTGAAGCTTTTCCTTCGTAGCCACAGCAACTAAACCCAGTTTGCAGTTTTCCGGCACCCACAGGGCCAGCTTCCCTGAGCCCCCAGAGCCCCCAGCACCAGCGGAGGCCTGAGGCTCCCCGCTCTGCACACCTGGGTTTTGATGGTCCCAGCCTCCGCCTGCGCCCTCCCAGCCTGGGGACGGCGGCTGCTCCTACAGTTGCTGCCTCCTTGATAGCTTAGAGGCCCCTTTTTACCCTTCTAGTTGCTAGTTATCAGCTATGCACCTGGTTGACAACTTTGTTTTCCATTTTCTCTGTTTAAAGAACTAGTATGGTTTCTGTCTCCTGCCTGGACCCTAATTGAAACAGGATAACAACACCTACTTCATGAGGCGTGAGGGTGGACTGAAGAGGGCTCAGAACATAGCCCGGCTGTGGCAAGGCGCAGGCAGCGTGAGCTCCATAATCCACAGGGACAGCAGAACGTTAGACAGTAGTGCCGGCGTGACACAGGTGCCTCCCACGGAGGACCCTGACTTCACCACCTCTGAAGATGCCGACAGGTGTGGTCTCCCTTGCAGCTACGGGCTCAGATGAAGGTCCCAGTCAGGCACCATGTCACTGAATCCAAGACACTATTGATCGTCTCACACACAACTAATCCTGTGTATCACTAAGAAAGTTAAAATTCACCACCAAACTATGATCTATTACAGATCACAAGGCTCATCTTCATATTAGAGAGATTAAAATGTGTGTCTGAGAACGGATGAAAGAGAGTATTTACACTGAGCTGTGCTGAATGTTAGTAACCTTTGCATGGATCTGTAGCCATTCTTTATCTCTTCCTCTTTAGCACCAATATTAAACACGCACGCACACACACACACACTCTTAGGAAAGGTGAAGGATAAAAGCATTTCCTGGCCTTGTCCCCGAGGAAACCAACAATAGGAAATTGGCCCAATACGTAAACCTTCCCCTTGGTTCAGTCTGGCCTTTTTAACAAAGAGCTTGCCCCTCTCCCAGCAAACCCTCCCCGTTTTTTGAGCAAAATAACCTCACCCACAAACACAGGCAAGTCACAGTGTGCTTTCCGCTCGGACTGGGAGGGGGTGGGACCTCAAGCGGGAAACGTCCTTGCTGGTCAGCACAATGGACGCTGGATGAGTCCAGTGTTCAGCACCCTCTGGGGTCTGCCTGCCTCAGGCTTGAGCTTCAGTCCAAGTGTGCTTCTGGAGTGTGGTCACAATCAGGAAAACAAGGGGTGCAAAAATAATGTGGCATGAGTCATGTATTTCTGCCCCAAACAAGCCCTCACTCTAGCCGGCCTGTGCGGCCTCAAGCCCTCACTCTAGCCGGCCTGCACGGCCTCACGCCCTCACTCTAGCCGGCCTGCGCGGCCTCAAGTTCTCACTCTGCACGGTACAGACATGACCCCCGGAGCGCCAGGCTGCAGAGCCACGGGGAGACCTTCAGTGAGCTCAAGGGCAGTGGGCTGGAGCTGGCACGGCTCTGGAGAATGAGTGCCTGAAGCCTTAGGAGTTTTGCAGCCACTTGCTGACATGTTGGTGACTTGAACTCAGCTGTGTGGTGAATGTTCAAACACGGCAACCAGCCACCCGTACACATCAGATCCTTTTCCTTCCGAAAAGCTGGTCGTTGAGCATTTACGAGCACACTGCTGTCAAGGGTGGTCCTCCTGGGTTGCAGAGAGTGGCTTTGACCTCGTCTCAGCAAAATGAGACTAAGCGTGTGGGAAGGGGGCAGAGAGCAGTCCCTCCTTGGTCCTGAGCGAGGACAGAAGTCCTCGCGCGCTCAGCACTCCACAGCCCCTAGAGCAAGGTCCACAGGCGTTCTCGAAAGGGCCAGCAAGTCGGCATTTTCTGCCCTGCAGACCATCTGGTGGCTGTTGCTATTATTCAGTGTTCCCCCTGCCGCACAAAAGCAACCACAGGCAATGCGTAGACGATGGGTGTGGCCGTGTTCCCACAGAATTTTATTTACGGACACTGAGACTCGAATTTCATATCGTTTCCACATCACGAAATATAATTATTCTTTTGATCTTTTTTCAACCACTCTGAGCTCGCGGGCTACACAAAGTCAGCTGGCAGGCTGGATTCGGACGGTGGGCCGTCGCCTGCCTGGTGTTGCCTTGAGATACAACATGCTGAATAGTGTAAAGACGTGAGAGCCGACCCACATCTCAGCGAATAGTAACAGCAACTCTCATTACTGGGTAGTTTCTGCACCAACAGCCGTCCTAAGAGTTATATGTACATTCGCTCATTTAATCCCTAAAATGACCCCAGAATGAATACTATTTTGAGGCTTAGAGAAGAAAAACCACATGGCCAAGTTCAGGCAGTGGGAACACGCAGACTGTAAATTTGAAAGTTTGTGCTCCCAGCCTATGCCACCCGGCTGGAAATCCTGGGTCTTGTGTGCAGGAAACAATCTTGAGCATTCACCGGCAACTCACAAATCTTTCCCGTTTTTCCTCCCCGTTCACAGGAACCAGAACCCATCTAGCAAAACTACCCAGAAAAACAGTAAGATGGGCAAAGTCACATTTGCGACTTTTTATCTTTTTTAAAGAATTTTATAGAATACAGAAGTAGGTTGAGTAACACTTGCAGTTTATTTCCAAAAATCAGGCTAATGCAGGGCACCTGCATCACATGAGCCAACGTCTGTCCTTGGGCTCCCACAAGTGACGCACTGGAGAGTCCGAGCCCCGAGCAGCCTCTCCACCCCTGGAGCAGGCGGGACAAAGCTGGGCGCTCTGCTTCAAATCAGCCCTTTTTTACAAGGCACAGAAATTAATTCTTGAGAGGACAGTAACTCCTGGCAGGAAGAAAATTATTGACGTTTTGTGTGTATGTCTGTGTGTGTGTATTTATGGAAGTAATATTCAGAAATGGAAAAAACCCATAAGTTACAAGGTTAAATTAATCCTAGGAGATTGTCTTAATTTCTGTAATTATCTTACCACTACCTTAGTAAAAAAAAAATCTCATGAAGCAAATACAAAATGTTAATATTGTCGGATCTAAGTGAGATATTTTGTTATTAATTTTGTTTAGATGCCTAAAAGCGATAGTATGACTAAATAAAAGATAGCTTCTCAAGAAGAACATAAATAACTTTCCTCAGCTTGATCTCTAAGATAAATCAGAGGGATGGTGGCCTGGGTGCACCTGAGTGGCGTCCTGACAATGATTTTCCAGTTAGGTTGGCCCTGACCACAGACGATCCTCCACTTGGCTTGGAAACAAGCTCAATCTATCTCTGCCAGTAAAACTCAGAAGTCCAGGCACACATTGCAGGGAAAGCCTAGCTCAACCTTGAAGACCAGGATAAACACTCGCTGGCTTATGGAGAAGGCTGATTTGTCCCCGTGGGCACCTGGCTCTTTAAATGATAAAGTGGCATGCCAGCTTACCCTTGAAAAAGGTCAAGCCATGGCGATGGATCCAGGTGTCAAAAGAAGCACCAGCTGTGGGATGGGGATGATTGAGAAGACTGAGGGTATCCAGAGCTGGTGAGAGGTGGGGAAACAGGCCCACACGTGCATTTCTGGCAGGAGGGTAAATTGGTGCAATCTTCCTGGGGGAAAATTTGGCAACATGCAGAAAAGCCTTTTCTAAAAGCCTTTGACTTAGGAGTCCCACTCCTAGAAATCTGCCCTACGTAAAGATTGGGTAAATGTGTTAGGATGAACACACAGGATGTGAAGTACTGCAGAGTTTATAGTGCTGATCAATTTGAAATAACCTGAACATTTATCACTAGGAATTTGGTTAAATAACTATGGCGTATCGACACAATGAAAACCACAAGGCCACTAACCAGAATGATATGGGTCTACATTTATAGATATGGAAAGACAGATGTTTATATGTTGCTAAGGGGGAAATGATTCTCTGATTCTATTGGGGACGTGTGTGTGTGTGTGTGTGGGTGCGCATGCACACAGGAAAAAGTGTGACCAGTGTAATGTTTACAGCAATTATTGCTGAGTAGAATCAACTTAATTTTAATTTTATATTTCTCTGAATGTTCTGAATTTTTCAGGAATATGTAAGTATTATTGTCTTAATTAGAAAAAAATTTGCATAAACAAAAATTCTCCAAGAACTGGCCAGTGATGTCCGCTTGTCCTCTTCCTTTATGCTGAACCCTCTAGTTACTTCTGACACAGCTGCTTTCCTCACGACGTCTGCTCATCGGTCCCCTCCCGCAGGGTTCTCAGAGGCTGATGTGTTCAGGCATTTGCACTTTGTTGAGGCTCTTAGCATACATATATGTGTGTTTCTTTAAAGGGGAAATGACAAAAGAGAGATACAAGATTTGTCGTCTGTTGTAACTGTCTACACTTAACAAATTAACCCTTTTATCATCAGGAAGGACATTCCACGCAATTCTACAGAAGTTTCATTTGCAGCAGTGGACCACAGACTGCAGTGACGGCCACATAAAGCCGTGTTCTTCCTCCCCGGCCCCATGAGTGTCTCCAGGCCCGGCTGTATGCTCCTCTGGAGATGATATAAGAGATCAAAATACCCCAAATTGAAATCCGAGGCCCTTGGGAATGTGTGCCTGGAGTCACGTGACCCTCCTGCCATCCTCGTCACAGCTCTGCCCCGGTCCCATGCTGGACGGTCAGGCGATGGCAGTCTCTCCTCTACCCAGCCCTGCTGTCCCTCCCTCAGCCTTTCCTGGACCGGGCGCTGAGTCTGGGCCTACAGCTCCCTACATGCACTCTAGGTGCTGCTGGGCTATTTCCGCCCCACGGCCTTCACGCCGGAGAGCCCACCAGCCCAGCCGCCTGCTGCAGGACGCTGAGGCCAACACCACCCCATGTGCTGAGGTTTCTCTGCTGCCTGCAGAACGAAACTCTGGAAACAGTGACTCAGGAGCCGTGTCAAGACAGCAGCATCCAAGATGGGGAACCATAGGCCAGGCTGGACCAGGAAGCTTCGACACCCACCCATGTTCAGGAAACAGCCCGAGACCACAGCCTGCACTACGAGCAGGAGTCGTGTCAACACTTCTGCACACCTGGGAAACTCGGCCCTGCCCGATGCCTCCCGCGAGTGACGGAGCAGCCTGGGCCCCAGCACTCTGAGCAGGACGGGGAGGGGCCTGGAGCAGAACCGGCTGGGCCAGCCGCAGGATCTCCTTGTTCTGCTGAATGACCCGTAAGCTGGACGGAGGTGGACAGGGGGACTCAGAGTCCTCAGGCAGCTCCCATGGGGAAACTGAGCAAGGGCGACCATCAAGGAAGAAGATGCGACACAGCCACTCTGCAGCCGTGTGACCCGGAGGCCGCAGCAGGAATGGACGCGACGGATGCAAAGACAAGAGGTGCCACGAAGAGGGCAGGGGCCCTGGAAAACACTTTCTTTCCATTGCTTTTGAACCTCTGGTCAGTGACAGCGATAGTTCATGCAGGGCCTCTCCCTTAATTTACTGATAAATTAATTTATGTAATAAATTACATTATTACATAATTATTACAGTAAATTATTTCCAGCTACATCCACCGTCACCCCAGGCTCCTCTCATCACAGGCGATCATTTTAAAGAGCTTAGTGTGAATATTTTTATTTGCATATGTTTGTTCTTTTTTTAAAAAAGATTTTATTTTTCCTTTTTCTCCCAAAGCCCCCTGGTACATAGTTGTATATTTTTAATTGT
Organism: Equus asinus; assembly: GCF_041296235.1. Lineage (NCBI taxonomy): Eukaryota > Metazoa > Chordata > Mammalia > Perissodactyla > Equidae > Equus > Equus asinus. Next base: position 69,008,107 of record NC_091811.1, on the reverse strand, counting down.
GGATCCTTCCAGCTGTGGCCTGTGGGATGCTGCCCCAGCACGGCCTAATGAGTGGTGCCACATTCATGCCCAGGACTCGAACCAGTGAAACCCTGGGCTGCCGAAGCGGAGCACACCAACTTAACCACTCGGCCACAGGGCCGGCCCCCTATTTGCATGTGTTTTTGCAAAACACAGAATGTTTTGTGTTCATGGATTTTTAACTTACCACAAGCGGTTATGTTAAACATCTCATTCTGTTTTCCACTAAACATCAACATAGCTATATGCTGCTAGATTCCATATCGCTGTGTGTTTATCTAATCTATTGTTTCCACTGCCGCATAGCGTCCCACTGTGTGCCTCCACATTTCAGCCCTCTGCTCTCCCCAGGACAGACAGACGTCCACAAATAGTACTGCAGTTAACGTTACTGTTACATCCTCGGGGGGGCCCACGTGAGAACACTCTAGGGTGCACAGCCAGGAGCTGTTGTTGGGAACCTCCCCTCAACAGGATGGAGGCACCTGGTGTTCAGTACTGCCCTCCAGCTTCTGCAAGAGGACCTGACACACAGCTGGCCCTCGTTCAGTGTTTGCTGAATGAGTGACTGAAAGAAGAGAAGGTCGGAGTCCAGGGAAGGCCTCCCGACAAACCCGACATTTGAACGAGCCTTGGACGGTGAGTGAGGGTCAGCCAGGCCAGGTGGTGGTGGCACCTACAGCTGTCATGGGTGAGGAGCTGGGGGCGGGAGCACTTAGACAGAGACACAGGCCGCTAAGGAAACACTTATTATGGGCCCCCTGGGCACTCGCCCCAATCCCACCCCTCTTCACCAAAGCCGCTGGGACCGAGTTCAGACCCAAGAAGCAGGTCACAGACGGAAACCCTGCAGCCCCAGGGCGGAGACAGGGTCTCTCTAGAAGGAGCTGGTCAACTTTCTGCAACGCAGTCAGAAGAGAGCAGGTTTGGAATGAGGAAGACCCGCGTCCTCCCGGGCTCCCTGCAGTGAGGCAGACAGCGCGGGCAGCTGCTCAGCGTCCTCATGGGGAGGAGCGAGGAGGACGCTGACCCGACAGGGGCCTGAGGAAACTGACGGGGGCATGTTACAGCCAAAGACGCGCAATAATGATAACAATGACAGGCAGATGACCGGATGCTTTTTTGCCGAGCACTTTCCTTGAAGCCTCTCTTTCCCCAGCACCTGCTTCCACTCGGAATGGCACCTGGCTCAGAGAGTGTGAGAACGTGTCAGAGACGACCACGCCAGCACACTCATGCTTCAGATGGGGAAACTGAGGCTTTGAACAGCTCACCCAGCTTCGAACACCAGGTAAGTGGCAGAACCAGGATCAAACACAATCTGAGCCTCCACGCTTTATGCCGAGGGGGCACCTGGTCTCGAGACACACATTAGCCTCTCTCCCCCCAGACCTCTTGCTACCCTCCAGCCCCACTCCACCGGGAGTGCGGGCCGTGAGGAGCCCCACGAAGGCCCTCAGGTGTGCGCAGAACTGTTAGTGACAGGACGGGCGTCCACGTGCCCCCCTGCATGCACACACACTTGCACACACGCACACACACAGCTTGTAGGCGTGTCTGTCAGGTGTGGAAGGCGGGCTTCAAGCACCGTGAACAGATGCAGCGGAAGGCGTCCCCCGCGCCCTGGGCTCTCCGAACGTGTCTGACAAAGAGCAACTCAGAAGGCTCGTCTGGAACCCGAAGCAACTTGAATCAGGAGACACTTCCTCACTTTCCCTTGAAGAAATGGGGACATTCCATTCATGGTGCCTGACAGCTCCTACCTGTTGAGTTTCTAGAGGAATCCAAAATCAGGCAGAGCCTAGGGTGGTGAATTTCAGGGAGTCACTGGAATTTTATTTTAAACAAAATGAACCCAAGGCAAGAAGAAGCTCAAGTCTTCCAGAGAAAGGAAAAGTCATCTGACACAGACATAGGGGAGCCTGACACCTGCTCTTTTCTCTTTCTGTGCAGTTGGATTCCAGGAGGACATTACCCGGGTGGAGCGTCTGTTTCCTGAGAGTCCGGGCCCTGGGGCCTCCACAGGATCTGCTGGAGGTGCCGTGATTTAGTCATGGTGCGACGAAGGGCCAGCGCTTTCTACCTGCTGTCCAGGCTCCTGCTCTTTCTCCCGCTCCCTCAGTTCTTTGAGTTTTTCACCCTGGGATCTCTTCCCAGCACGAGGATTTTCAGGGAGAGTTCTAACCAGCAACGGAAAGGACTCATCTCACAAGATAGTCTAAGCGTCTCGGGCTTGCAGCCAGGCGCAGAAAGTGTGGAAACGGGCAGGTCCAGGGAAGGAAGGATGTCCTGACCCAGCGAGGAGGAATCCTGAGCAGACCTGTGGGGACCTCGCCCACGCTCAGAAAGGGTGTGGCTGAATCTCTAGCGAAGATGGATGCTCAGGGGAAACTGCTGAAATAACACACATGCACAGGCACACAAGCACGCACACGCACAGGGAACGGGAGAAAAGAAGACGGAGGGGAAAACGGAGATGGTTTAGACCAGCAACTCGTATGAACGAGCTGCTGGGCAGGACTTGAAGGAATTGCATGGTGAGTTATGAAAATCCATCTAAAATTTAATTTAACTTAAAAATCTGAAAGAGGATACAGAATCTATTTTCCTGAGTGGGTATATAAACAGAGGAGTTCGTGTTTTATCATGAATAGAGAGTAGAACAACTTGTAAAACGAGTCCTTCCCATCTCTGGTTAGCACACTCCCTTTTCTCCTGAACTGGAGCTTCACAAACCGTGAAGAGTGTGTGTGAGCGTGTGTGTTGAATTACTGTCTAGATAAACGTGTACTTCGTGTCACATTGATTTTCTGGTAATTCAACCCTGACTCCTGGCAAAGCATCCTGGGACATTCCAGACTCATGAACACTGTTCTGGAAGGTCACATCACAGTCGAGATGAGCAGAAACCCAAGTGCGTTTCAAATAATTCCTGGATTCCTCTTAAAATCAGGAAACAGAGCTCTTGCCCTGCTTTTTCTCCTCTTCGAGTGTCTTTCGTTAAATTGCTAGTATTTTAAGAATTTGACCTAATCCTCAAAATACTTCCGTGGGAAATGTGACAAGTGTTACCAATACAATTCTCCAGGGATTAAAGAGAATGCGCTCTGCAGGCAGCGATGGAAGCGAACACAGGTGCCGAATTTCACGACCACAGTTTAGTGAGCGGTCCATCGCACCCGTCGTTTCCTTGTCTCTAGGAATCCGAAATACGCTGTGCTGCACTTAACCTTCAAACTTGAGATTTCTTTAACAAAAATAAAAGGAAGCTATACTATTAGATTCCTTTTCACGCAGCACCAGATCAGTCAATTCAGTGAAGAAGAAAAGAGACCATCTAACAACCAGCACTAAATCAGTCAAAATCGCCTGGAGTTGGGTCAGCTGGCTGCAATGAGAGCAGGGAGCCCTTCCTCCCCCTGGATCCTCTCCCACGTCCCCAGTGTCGTTTCTCCAACACCCTGCATTCTATTTCTGCCCATTTTAGCTAAAGCTAATGGGTCTTAGTTCTATCAACACCACAGCCACTAAATAGTGACGGTGCATGCATGCCCATCTAGGCTCGTCGCCTGTAGAGATGGGTACTGTTATCATCCCCACTTTACTGATGAGGAAATGCGGGCCTGGACTCAGTCCCATGACTGCCTAACTCCAGGGAGGTGGCCGGCCCTCACAAAGTTTACCTTCCAGTGAAGTCCTTGCTGAAATTCAGAGCCCTGGGACTCAGGACAGGGAGCGGTCGGCCAGGGGTCTGTTTTTGAGCCCATCATCTGTGTTTGGACTTTGTTCTACCCTAAATTTAACTCCCGCTCTGCAACTTTACCAGCTATGTGACCTTGAGCAACTAAAGTAAACTTCTCTTAGCCCGTTTCCACGCAGCTGTGTGCCTAGAAAGAAAAGGAGATGAGGAGGTGCCGCCCAGCTGTCTTTGCTGTTACGGTGAAGGTCGCGTGGTGTTTTCTTTGTATACGTGATGGCTGACACCCAGGAAGGATTCAATAGATGTTTTCCAAGTGAAGAAAAACATGAGGTGGGTTCATTAGATGGGGTGGATTCCAGCCTCAAAAGGGAGGTTCTCCGGGTAGACGTGAGACGAGAGGTGGGGAGTTATTTAGAGGAAATGAGAATTCAAGGAGCTGAGTGGAATTGTCGGTCTGTGTTTGTCTTCCGACCCAGTGACTGAGTGGTAATGTATGTGCAGAGTGCATCTTCCCTACCTCACTTACTTCTCCTCTTTTAGTGAATTGCTTCTTTCCTTATTAGATTCCCTTCTGCTTATATTTGTCCATTCTCCAGGGAGTGTGCCAAAGGTTTTCCAGATTCTGATCATGCTCTTGCTGCGGTGTCATCAACTGACTTAGGAACACTGCCACTCGGCAAGGCATTAGCGGCTCAGCACAGCATAATCAACTTCAGCTTGGCTTTGGGACAGAAGAAATGCCACACAGACACCCACTTCAAAGACACATCTTCCAAAAAATGAGCAGTCCCCTAACCAGGAGAACACCAAGGCGGTGCTCACGATGGCAGCAGCAGAAATTCATCTCCATCCACAAACTCGAGGGTGCCAGAATTATTCCCTCTGCGTTTGCTCACTTCCTTTAAATCAACTCCATTTTTTCTGTAAGCTCCCATCCCACCTGTCTGGGGCAAGGTTTCCTTTGAGATGTCATTGGAGGCTGAATCTGCTCCCGAGATAAGACCAGAATGCAGGAGAATTCTTGGGTCTCAGAACCGGGGGAGGTCCCCAATCTCCAGTTTGTCCCAGTTCCTCCTGAGTTCCTTGTTGCCCAAACTGTCTGTGCTTAGGGCGTCTCTGCTGCGCTCCGAGCTGCAGTGGTCAGCCTCCCGAAGACGCTCCATGGCCATCCCAGGTGAGGTTTTGCCTTCGTGGAGGTGTTCAAGGAGTCAAGGTTGGGAGTCCTGGTGGGGAAGAACACAGTCAATGGCTGGTACTAAGGTTTGGTGTCACCCTCGTGATTACTGCCAAGGAACTGTCGGTCTGACCCAGGTGGCCTTTGCAACCTCAGTGTGGATGTCAACACGGTGGCTGTCGACGGACAGACCTCAGCTCAAGCACTCTTGCTGCGGGGCACTTTCAGCAGCAAATTCCACAGCACCTCGGAATCCAAGTCCACACGGCGGAAAGGAGTCTGACCTGCGCCACGTGACAGTAAAGCAGGGAACCCAGCGCCGAGAGGGACGGGCAAGCGCGGCCCACACACAGCCGCCGCCTGGAGACCTTCAGCCCAGCACCCACTTAGACCCGGCTAGTTCACACCCCACGGCCTATCTGCTCCACTTCATTCACCTGTCGTAAGCGCTATAATTACGTCGTCATAGCACGTTACTGTCACTAATCTAACCGCATTGTCAGCGCTAAGTCTGAAAGCAGCAGGAATACACTTCAGCCAGACGTCACTGTCTTCACCCACAGAGGAAACGTGGCCGTTTCACAGAGAACCAAACTGGAGTTCCTCAAGGGTGTTGGACTTTAATCATCACCAGATGTTGCACAAAAGTCTCGCTAAGAGACTAGATTTCACATTCTGGGCACTTGGTAACGGTGATAACAAGATGATCTCACGTGTGTAGCAAAGCAACTCCACCCCAGCCAGTCTGACCACCATCTCAGCTCAGCGTGACAGAGGGAGCGGCTCGCTATTAATCCATTATGCAGGAGGGAGCACTGAGAGACTATGCCACTTCCCCAGGGCCGTATATCTGTATTAAGTGAAACAGTACAACAGGCCATTGCCTAAAAGCCTTTAATCCTTTCTGTTATTGGTTTGCATGCGTTTTGACTCATTAAAGGATACTGTTTCCATTTTCCCATTGGTTCAAGGACAACGCCTGGATTTAATATTCTTTCTACAAAGTCCTCAGAGTCTGTTCTTTTGAATGAAGGGTTTCTGCCAACAGTTAACCCTGCGGACGCCTCCTGGGACGGCAAAGGCAAGACAGCGTGGATTTGGAGCTGACATGTTTTATTTGCCAAGGAACAGAAGCTACTTGGTATTTTTGCAGAATGGATCATTCACAGTCAAGACAGATCATTGGAGCGACTTTATCTGTTATTAAGCACCAGCCGTTTCCAGAATCCAGAAGGGAGAAGGAGTCGGTCACTGGGATTGTATGTTTGTGTCATAACCTTGATCAGGCATCAAGAGAATGGAGAAGATTTTGGAAGTCTGGAATTCCAACAGATTTGCAGGGCCAGGCAAAGGCCTGGCGTCTGAGCATAGTAGGGAGGCCGAGGGCATATCAGATTTCTGATGGGAGGAGGCAGATGGGTGATGCATGAATTCAGAGGTAGATCTACAAACAGGCCCTGCTCAAAGGGGATAGGACAACAAGACGGGTAGGAAAACGGGTCAAGCCAAGGTCTGTGTCTTGAGCTCCTTCCATCCTATCAGGGAAGATATGACACAGCTAGTAGGTATGATAGCCAGGACCGCCACCTAGGCCGTCTAGCTCCAGAGTCCCCAGGCCCTTAATGGCCCAGGGCATAACTGTAAGGCATTAAGAAAAGTGCCAGTTGAGTACCACATGGGAGCAGAAGGAGGGAGAGAGGCAGGCAGATGCCATTCTACCTGGAGGAATGAGGACAGCTTCAGAGAATAAGGAACGCTCCACAGAGAGGTGCATTTGAACTGGGCTTGGACGCTGGGGAAAAATTTTGACAGGAGACAAGAGTGTGAATGACGGAAAAGCCCCATCCAAACTGGCTTAGGTGAAGAGGACATGTTTTGGCTCACACGTCTGAAAAATCTAGCGATAGTTCTGGCTCTGGGCTCCGTTTGGTCAGGGCTGTCTAACAGCGTTGTAGGGACAAAAAGAAAACTTCCTCTGCTAGCCTAACTTCTCCAGCTGGAGCCCTACAAGTTAGACCGAGAAAAAACACATTAATAAGAGAAAAACGGAGTTTATTAACATGTGCAGGAGTTTATTAACTCGGAGTTTAATTAATTAATAAATTGATGAGGGAGTTTATAACATGCACTCAAAGGGGTGGTTAGCCCCTGGGTTGGTAGCATTTTAACGAAGAGTGGTACATCTGCAGAGAAGTGAAGAGGCAAAGGCAAAGGTTTGGGCTTCCCAGGGCGGCAGACTCAGGAGGTCAATTCATGGGGAATCCAAGGAGGAAGGTTGTCTGTGCAGGTTCATCTCGGCACCAAGGCTCCTTCTCCTTCACGGCTGTGAAACTTCCCCGGGAGAGGAGCCCGAGGCAGTCCTCCTTTCTCAGAAGCTTCTGCTCTTAGTCAGATCAAGGAGGCTCCAACAATGCTTCCTTCTGCAGCCGCTGATTCTCCTTTTCCTCCAACTCAAAACAACCTTTATGCCAACACGGCATATTTTAATCCCTCAGCATCTTCAGGACCTGGTTTCTCACTCTCTCTTAGCTCTGCTTTGGGCCTTGTTGGCCCCTCCCTGAGGTGGGCTCTGTCCTCCTGATGGCAAGATGGCTGCAGCAGTCCAACGGCTGCGTTCTTAACCCCTGCACCCGACTTCCTTCCCTGCGAAGGAGTTCAGGCTGCATCCTGAGGAGACAAGTTCTTCTGTGGAAACAGTAAATCAACTGCCTGTGTATTTCTGTACCCCAATATTAGAATATCTCTATTCAATAGTCTGAATTTACCTATGTACTTGCTCCAGCCTCAGGCTCCTTGGCCTGTATGGTGTGTGTGGAGGTGGGCACTGAACCCAGTTGGCTGGGCCTCAATCTAGAAATGGCTCCGCAACCCCTGTGGTTCCAGATGTCGTCTCCCGAGAGGAAGCCATCCAATGAGAAACCGGAGGAGCGCTGGACGTGGCAGGATCCTGCAGCCGGTCTCCACCGCCCACTTTGTGCACACTGACTCCTGGTAAAGCCAGATCAGCCCGCCCTGAAGGTTTTACCGGCCTGAACTACTTTTCTCCAGTTGTGCAGTAGTTTTTGTCTCTCCTGGGAGAGGAGCACTGATCTACCAAAGATTTTTCATTCCACAAATAGGGGGCCGCTTAAGTGCACAAGGATTCCACCAAGTGCCGCGGACACAGCCCCGACCTCCACGGGGCAAAGCGAGGAGGAAGGACTGACCGGCACTTGAGAACCGCAATTCAGAGTCACTTCAGAGGCTCAATTCGGAATTTCAGAACGTGCCTCCCTCGTTCTGTAGTAAGAGCCTGTCGTCTGGCACTATATGACGAACCCCTTAAATGATGACCACACAGAGTCCAGGGCCCAGTTCCTGAGCAAACGCTTTCCTCCCTCATCTACCAGTTAGAACTGGAATTTATCTGTAATCCTGGCTGTTTCAGGATCTCTGCCACTTCTATGTCCACGGAGAGTTTCATGGCAGGTGATGGCTGAGGGTGCTGGTTCTAGAATCAGGAGACCTGGACCCCACTTCCACCACTGCCAGCTGTACAAACAGGGCAAGTATCTTATCTCTGTAAACCTCAGTTTACCCAGACAAAAACAGAGATTGCAGTAGTACCCCATTTATAGGTTATCATGTGAGGGTTATTAAATAATATGAAGGGGCTAAGAATATGCCACCCAAAATATGCCACTTTGGCATAGGATTATTTTGAGCTGAAGGCAATTGAGAAACAACAGATGCAGAACAAAGCTCTCCACTTCGTCCTATTTGCCTAAAAGCAGGGCATGAATCTCCCTTCGTGGAGGTGCCCCTGCCCCACATTCTTGTACCAGGAAGGGTGGAAGGACTTCATCCCCAGAGACAACTCCAGACTCATCTGTCAGAGGCGGCACCTGGAGGAATCTGCATTACAAACCTTACTAAAATGATCAACGCTTATCTGCCATTGCTGTCCCTGTACATTTACCTCCCACAGGGGACCACCCCTAGAAGCTCAAACCCTTTTCCTCCTTCTTGTTGTGTCTCTACATTTGTTGCTCTTTGTTAAAATGGCACATAAGCTTCCAGGTCTGTCTGCCTCTTTGGAGTTTACTCTTCACTTCTGTGAAGGCTCCCATATTTATAGGAAATAAACCTTTTTCTCCTGCTACTCTGTCCTTTATCAGTTTATTTTTCAGGGGCTCAGCTACTAAACCTGAGAGAGTAGAGGAAAAAGGTTTTTTTCTCCCCACAAATATCACATATTCAAAAAGTTTTGCTTACATCCTAGCAAAAGAATGAAGGTAGACCATTATCCTACACCATGCACAAATATTAACTAAAAATGGATTAAAGACTTGAATGTAAGACCTGAAACCACGAAATTTCTAGAAGAAAACATAGGCAGTACGCTCTTTGACATCGGTCTTAGCAGCATTTTTTCAAATACCATGTCTGACCTGGCAAGGAAAACAAAAGAAAAAATATACAAATGGGACTACATCAAACTAAAAAGCTTCTGCACAGCAAAGTAAACCGTCAACAAAACAAAAAGACAACCCAACAATTGGGAGAAGATATTTGCAAACCATATACCTGATATTTTGGTTAATATCCAAAATATACAAAGAACATCTCAACAACAAAAAAACCAACAACCCAATTAAAAAATGGGCAAAAGATCTGAACAGAGATTTCTCCAAAGAAGATATATGGATGGCCAACAGGCTTATGAAAAGATGCTCAATATTATTAGCTATCAGGGAAATGCAAATGAAAACTGCAATGAGGTATCACCTCACTCCAGTCAGAATGGCTATAATTAAAAAGACAGGAAACAACAAGTGTTGGAGAGGGTGTGGAGAGAAGAGAACCCTCGTACACTGCTGGTGGAGTGCAAACTGGTGCAGCCGCTATGGAAAGCAGTATGGAGTATCCTCAGAAAATTAAGAATAGATCTACCATATGATGCAGCTATCCCACTGCTGGGTATTTATCCAAAGAACTTGAAAACACAAATGCATAAAGATACATGCACCCCTATGAACATTGTGGCATTATTCACAAGAGGCAAGACTTGGAAGCAGCCTAGGAGCCCATCAAGGGACGAATGGATAAAGAAGATGTGGTATTTATACACAATGGAATGCTACTCAGCCATAAGAAATGATGAAATCCAGCCATTTGTGACAACATGGATGGACCTTGAGGGTATTATGCTGAGTGAAATAAGTCAGAGGGAGAAAGTCAAATACCTATGATCTCACTCATAAGTAGAAGATAAAAACAGTGACAAACAAACACATAGCAACAGAGATTGGATTAGTGGTTACCAGAGGCGAAGTGGGAAGGGAGGGGGTGAAAGGGGTGATTAGGCACGTGGGTGCGGTCATGGACTATAATTAGTCTCTGGGTGGTGAACGTGATGTAATCTACACAGAATTTGAAATATAATGTACACTGGAAAGTTATATAAAATTATAATCCAATGTTAATGCAATTTAAAAAAATAAAAAAATAAAGTTATAAACAGTATCCTTGACTCATTTCTGGCTACTTTTTCCTAAAGGTGGCTTCTGGTTAGCTCCTGTGGCCTATGAAGCAAATTGTGATGAACTTCTTCATAACTTTCTTCAGATTCAACACTTACAGGGAGCTTGGTGCGTGAGCCCCCAGTGTGAACTACGCACGGTTCCTATCTCCATTTACAGACGAGGAAACAAGACTCAGCGACGTGGAATAACATTCTCAAGGCTGCTGGCCTGCATGGCTGATCATGATGCTACACTACATCCTGATGATGGAGTGGAAGAAGGAGATGGAAGAAAAGATGAAAAAGGAGACAAAGGAAAAGAATCCACAGAAACAGGCTCTTGTGAACAAGTCCCGCGTTTGGCTGGTACTTAAACAGTTGCTGAACGAATGATTGACATGAAATAAAATTAAGAGAACAGCCAAGGAGGCCAGTCCTCCTCCTGGCCACAGCCCTTTACCCATCCCAATATTATCATAAGGGCGCACTGTTCACCCCGCCCAGAGCTTTGTAAATGTTGGTTTCCCGTCCCTTTACCTTCTCGGCATCTCCCATCAGGCAAGCGCCTGGAACTGCTTGGTGTGTCCCATTGTTCTGCGATTTTCTCTTGCTCCTCTCCCTGAATGATCCAGGTGACCCACTACCTGGCTGAGCAGATTAAATTCCTTTTCTGCCCCTCTATGCGTGCAGCTCTGTGGCTTTGTTCTATAAGCAGGACCGGATGGAGTGTTTGTGAAACAGCAGCAAAATCTCTCGGAACAAAATGTGATCACTTTTGCAAGCATTCTGCCCCAAAGCCCATTTATAAGCAGGTAAGTTTCATGTTGGTCCTTTCAAATTCTCATTTCCATCAGCCAAGCACAGAGCTCTGGAAGATGAGACTATTTTAAAACAATTTGAATGTTATTTGCTGACGCTGGGTGCTATTATCCCAGGGCCAAATGGTTCAGGTTCATTCAGACTAAGGACTTCCATCGGCAGTTAAGTAAAGTCTTGTCTGTCCTGATCCTGTAATTAGGGCAGATGAGGCTGTGACCCTGGATGGCACTTCTGCGTGGATCAGAATTCAGCCTGATTGCCTGAGGAACCTCTATAAATGTTCGCTGAGAACCCCAAAGTTTCTTCCAGTTCTCTGCAGAGCAATTTCAGACAACATGCATCTTTGCTCATGGTCCACAGGCTGGAGCCAGACCCGCCTTAGACCACAATTTGGCAAATTATACTCTATTAGGAAGTACCACAGTTTTAGAGAGCTGAGATAGAGACGTCATCCCAAGAGGTAACGTGGTCACTCCTGAATGTCCTCAGAGTAGCAAAAGGATGGTTGTGTGGGCAGTGTCACCCTTAGAACTGGACAGCTAAGTCCCTGCCCTGGGCACCCTGGCCTTCCTGTGGGCAAACCCCTCTCCACACAGTGAGGAGCCCATAAAGCCAAGGAGATGTGTACACCCTGAGGTCAACCCCTCACCCGAGACCGTCCTCACCCCCAGACCATCCTCAACCCCAGACCATCCTTGCCAATGGCCTGTAGCCAATGCCAGGTCCTGCTTGGGCCTCTTCCTTGGGTCTGTCCTCCCAAAGATAGCCATTGCCATATGCACATCCCTGGGCCTGTGAAATGGCCAAGGAATGGCTGTTGGGTAGGCAGGGGTGGGGCGGACCTTCAGCTTGGTGACCCGGGTGTCCTCATGGATGCTCCCAATGTGAGGGTTAGAGCCATCTGTGGGAAGAAGAGAGGATAGGACACGCTGGAATCCTCCTCTGGTACTTTTGCCCTGGACGCTGCAAATAACAGGAGCAGGTCTGAAGTGGGGAGGGGAGTGAGTTAGCTGGACCACCTTGAATTTGCAGGTTTGCGCACCATAACATAGTAGCTCTTGAGGGTCAGGCTCATGCAAAAACACCTCTCAAGCAAGCAGTGCACAAACCGAAGCCTAGTTCATTTGCAATGAGAACCGAAGCCGCCCAGCTGACAGGGGTGTTCATGCCAGCTGATCAAGTACTTCTGCCCAGAGGGAGCTCTTTATGGAAAGTCAGATTATGATCAGATGTGTTCCTGACAAATATGGAATCAGAGGATGAGTAAGGCTGAGCTTCAGGTTGATCCCTCAGGGGCCCATCTCCAGGTTTGGGGGCACACCTGCTAAGAGGCCCCAGTGTTTACAATGCCAGCTGACCAGCAGCTCCTGAGAACAAGGCCACACAGGCACTGACAATGTCTCAATCCTTGCGTCCCCTGTAGACCACCCCATTTGGTGTATGGAGGGCGATTCTATCTTCAAATGTATTAATTCCGAGGATTAGTCAGACATTTCTTTTCCTTTTAGATAAGGTTTGAACGCACGTCTAGGCTTTGTTTCTCCGGCTTGGAATTCATGCCTTTTAGAGGGAAAGTTTCAGAAAGGAAATCTCGGTGGGTGCTACCTTGGGCGAAATGCCAGTCACGAGCCTGGGAGAAAGTCTAGGGGTCTCCACTGGCCACAAGAGGACCAACTACTTTATAAAATCTCTTTATTGCACCCCTACCAGGGACGTGGAACATGGAAACCAGAACAGAGAAATTCTCAGTTTTTACTAAAATTACTTACCAGCATTTTTCTTTTCATATCCTTGGCTTATGATCTGGAGTAACTTCACTAGTTATTGTAAACGATGTTTTTCTGTGTCCTATGTTTGAAAGTGAAAATGCAGCAGGGATGGTCGAGCTTCCCACCATCGCTTCCCTGCCAATTCCTCCATCCATTGTTACCTTTCTATTTATCTGGCCACAAAGAAACAGGAGAAGGGCATTCTGCAGTGGTTCCTCACAGACAAGGATAAAAATAAAGTCTGGAAAATAAGATTTATCACATGACATCTCCTCATACATCCCCCTCTCTGCGTTTAAAATGTGTTCTGATGTGTGTACGCAAGGCCTTGAAAGAATCAGAGAAGATTAAATGAAAACCCGGAGAAGATCAGTGTATGCACATGTGTACAAATGTGTGTGCATGCATGTGTGTGCGTGTGCTTGTGTGCCTGTGTGTGCACATGCGTAACCGTGGGCCCTCTGGGACCAGCTCAGCTGACCCCATCTTATCAACAGAGTAGCTAAAAGAGCTGTTTTTCAGAAACTGAGAGTCCCGTCTTGTCCAGTTCAGGCTGGTTGAGACCACCAACCCACCGACTAGGCCCGTATAAACGCCCGATAAGTGACCCTTTCAAGGTCAGGGGGCTGAAAACTCCACCCTCAGATCACGCTAACACCGCCATTTTGTGGACATGCGTCCTGTGAAGAGTCATGAACCTTGACCACGCTGTGCAGATCATCAACTGCCTCTTTTCTCCTCACCTCCAGTCACCTATCTCCACCCTTCAGACCGCCCTGCCCTTCACACCGTAAATTTTGCCCCAAGCCCTGGATTGGAGAGACAGATCCGAGACCGTATGCCCTGTCTCCTTGAAGATCGCTCTCGCAGCAAAGCCGTTTTCTTTCGCCAAAAGCTGATGCCATAATATTTGTTTTTTTTATGGGCATTGGGTAGGAGAACCCCACCTTTGTGTGGTGACACACGTGCACACACACATGCACTGCTCCGCTCTGTGCTCGGTCTCTCTGGGGTCTGTGAGGAAAGCCGGATACACCTGCAGACAGACACCTGTCTTTTCTCAACTGGTGGCGAGAAGAGAAGGAGGAGGACGTGGCCCAAGGGGGCCTGATGGTAAAGGAGGGGTGAGTGATTCTAAGTTTTGTGAGCCAAATGATACGTTTCTGAATGAAGCCGATTTTTAGGCTGTCCAGGTGTATTTATGAAGAGAACAGACGACCCCCGCTGTGATCCTAGAGCCATCCCCCAGTCAGTGGGCGTGCCCACACCCAGGTGTGATTTCACAGCGCACAGCGTCTAAAGGCCTCAGAAAACTCTTTCTAGACAGTTCCACGCTCAAGGTCTCCTCTTGCCTTTATTTACATTGTTCTTTCTTCTGGCCCTCTCTAAATCTTACTTATGAATTTTAGGCCATAGAGGGGCCTCACATTTTGCTGCTCAGTGAGTTTGGGCAGAAGCCAGAGGAAATCCATCTAGATAAATGTGCTGCCAGAAGAGGTGCTGGTAGTGGAGACATCTGTCAACCACGAGGCCCAGCAAATTCTGGGCATTGGCCTGACCAAGTCAGGCAGAAGGTGCTTGGTGAAAAACGTCCTCACGGCTGCAGAAAACAGAGCCCAGAAAACAACAACAATAACAACAAACACTCACAGAAAATAGAATCCTACTTCCAGGCTCAGCAATGAGTGATTTTCACATTAGGAATAATGAAAACACAGAATGTGAATTGTTGTAAAATTTTGATAGAAATGTATTTCAGGATGCGGTAGAAGGAAGGAGAGCTAAAATCCTCATCCACTTCCACATCTAAAATCGATGAACGATAGCAGCATATGCATATTACTTAGAAAAGTGGACCCAGTTCAAGAACGGGGAGCTAACAGAGTAGAAGAGAGTTGCCTCTGGAGAGTGGGCCAGTGGGCCCCGGAGAACGGAGCTCCAGCCCTAAGCCCCCTCGTCCCCTTCACCTTCGCAGATCTGGGGCAGGTGTTGCTGTGTTAAAACAACATTTGTGGGGCCGGCCTCGTGGCCGAGTGGTTAAGTTTGCGTGCTCTGCTGCGGTGGCCCAGGGTTTCGCTGGTTCAAATCCCAGATGCGGACATGGCACTGCTCACCAAGCCACGCTGAGGCAGCGTCCCACATGCCACAACTAGAAGGACCCGCAACAAGGAATATACAACTACGTACTGGGGGGCTTTGGGGAGAAAAAGGAAAAAAAATTAAAATTAAAAAAATAATAAAAAAAAACAACAACGTTCGTTTCGTTGAACTTGGTCCATAAATCAGTGCACTTGAGTCAGCATCACTAGCTGCTCCTGCCCTGAGTGAAGGCAGAGGACTTGAGCCTCACCCAGCCCGCACGCTCCACGGCCTGGAGCCCTTTGTCCTGTGTAATCCAGGCACGGTAGCTGGGGCAGTGACTTCCCTGGGGCGAGAGTGGCTAGGAAGGTCTATTTTCAATGTTTCCGGGTTTTCTACACACACAGGCTTCACATACAGGAGAAGTTATTGACAGTATTGTTGAAGGAGGAATTATTTGATGACATGGAAATAATTTGCAAGAAGAGGCTTAGTTTTTAAGGGAATATACCCCTTAAATTGCCACTAACAACCATGAATTTTCATTCCAATGGAGAGAAGCAGGGCGGTGAAACGGTGAGCTCCTCTTGCTCCATCAGGATGGGTGATGGCCCCTCTGGAGTTGGCTCACCTCCTCCCTCGAATCCATCTGCACGTCTTCGGTGTTTGTGTGCACTGCAGACGTAATAAAAGATTTTTATTTCTCTCTGTGCGTATCCATCAGCTGCACACCGATACCTCACCTGAAACGTGAAGACTGGGAGAGGCAGCGCCAGACAGAAGTGCCGAAGCTGAGAGCCAGAGTTCTCGGAGACAAAGGCCTCTAGCTCCAGTGCAAACAGAGCAGCATTACTTCAGCAGACGGGTCAGCGGCAAGGCAGGCGGCCCCACCCGGGTAACCAGACCCGACTGTCCTTGGGGACAGAGATCCAATAGCACTAACTGCAGCCAGGTAAACTGTGTTGATTCCAAACCAGCACTCGGGCCGGGTTGGGAACTTACGCCTGGGGAGAGCAGTACCATGCCCTGGGCCTTGGGGGCACCCCGGATCTGCATGCCAGGTGCCCCTTAGTCGGCTCTGCAGCCCTGTGGCTCAGCTCAGGGCTCCTGGCCTTCTGTCAACACGCCCAGGCTCTCCAGGCCGAGGACCAATAGGGAACGCAGGAACATCGTGGTGGCCCCTGCTGTCACTGCTGCCCACGGAACTGTGTGAAATACCCAGAACTTTCCAGACCCGAGTGGCAGTGAGAGTGGTGGACACACTCTCAACACCCATCGCAGTAGAACAGACGTCAGAGCCCGCTACTGCCCGTCTTACGACATCCGTCTGGTCGTCCACTCATCAATGTGCTGCACAGCAAAGGCCCCACGATTGTTGGCCAATGGGTGTGAAATCACTCAAAGATAAGGAGGTCGGACTATCTGACTGGAATAACGATGCTCGCTAACGTTTATTGAGCTCTTCCTACGTGCTGGGCACTGTCGTGAATTAATGGAATCTTTCATTTGTCACCAAAACCACGGCGCCTCCTTCCAACACACAAGGAAAGCAGAGCATGGAGAGCCAAGCCCTGGCCCCGAAATCCTCGTTTGGTAGGAGGCAGAGCCAGGGTGCAAAACTGCCACCCCGTGTCTTCACCCCTTCACTCCGTCAGCTTCTGGCTTATACTCTTCTTCTTCTTCTTCTTCTTCTGTTAATTGTCATTCTCAGTGGGAAGAGACTTGATCTCTTATTCCAGTTCCATAGACACTGTCTGTCTTACTTCTCACAGGTTGGTGCTCTGTGTGTTGGTCAATGCCGGAGCCTCCAAACATCCGTGAAAAGCCAGTACTTACAATTCAGATACAAGACACGGGAATGTGGTACCCACCCGAGGACAAGGTATGAAGTGGAGAGGGACAGCAGGGATGCTGGACGACACAATCACCAACCTAAACCTGCTAATGTGCTAACATCAAGAGCAGGTCTAACAAGACAAGGCTGAGAACACACAGCCGTGAGCGGCTGAACCAGCGCTCTGAAGTCAAACGCCCTCACGTGTCAGTTCCCTGGGGAATGTCCCCGGCAGAGAGCTGATGTGGCAGGAGCTGTAGCGTGTGGGAGGAAGAGCCCAGGGCTGAGATTCAGAGGACAGAGGGTCGATCTCCCTGGTCCCACACCCTCAGAGAGTCTGTTTACCTCGCTGAACCTGCCTCCACTTCTGTGAGATGGGGTGGTCTCAAGTACCCCACAGGCTGGTCATGAGGATTGAATGGAGGACACGGGAAAACAGTGAAAACTCTCAAGATTGCCACAAGCGGGTCTGCAGTCCAGCAGCATCAGCATCACTCAGAGCTTGTGAAAAAGGGCACGTCCTCAGCCTCACCCTGACCACTGAGCCAGGACCCGCACTTCAGCAGGCTCCCCGGCCAGTCGCCGACACACTGAAGATGGAGATCCCTGCCTGGAGGCAGCGGGCACATCCAGCCTCCTGTCACCTGGGCTCTTTTCCTTTCACATATGGCCGATGAAAGACAACATGGCCAAGCTGAAAGGACTGGTCTCTCAAAGGTGTGCGTATCCTCTTCCCTGGGTCCTGCTGAGTCTCCAGGTGTGACTGATCAGGTGACTCCTGGAGAGCAGCTCCCTTTGCTCAGGAAAGGACCACAGGAGAGAGCGGCCACTTTTGAGGTAGGAGCACCAATAAAAACATCTCTCAGCTCCGGGAAAGGTTGTTAAGTCTGAGACTGACTGTCAGTAGCAGCCAAAGGGGAGTGGAGGTGGGTTTTAACCTTCCTGCCCAGAGTTCCCAAAGTAGTAACTACAGGGAGCCTCTTGGAGCGGGGGCCCTTGTCATAAATTTGTCTTTTCTTAGATCCCTGCTGTGTATGAAAGACGCATAGCAGGTGCTCCACGAGCAGCTGTCAGCTGGGTGAATTCTCCATCAGCTCCTAACAGTTCAAGGACCTTCCACAGGACGACAGCCGCGGCTGGATGGACAGAATGTGAGGACTCCTTGATGTGAGGCCAGTGATGGGGCTCGGGACAACATGGCACCTTGGCATATTGAATGTTTCATTCAGAAAACAGCCAAACAGGACCTCTTCCCCCCAAGTCCCGTGGCCCTTCTCCTCTGAATCAGGTCCCAAAGCCTGAGCAAGAGAGGCCCTCCCTCCCCCGGGGGAGTGGAGCATCCTTATCTCTGAAGATGGGGGACACGGAGAAGAATCCGACGGACCCACGGGCTGAGTGCCTCTGTTCACGGCACTCACATGCTCCCTGCCTCCCTGCACATTTCTACCCGACTGCCCGCCCTGGCCAACCGGTGGGCGTGAAGACCCCTGGGTTTGACTGTCTCCTCAGGGCTTCATATCCTAAGGACGGCTCCCATGTCACATAAAATTTGTGTGCTTTTCTGTCAATCTGCCTCTGTCAGTTTCATTCTCAGACACACCCAGGGACCCTAAGAGGGTCAAGGAAAACTACTTCCTGCCTCAAACCAGCTTACCTCCATCTTACGTGCGTAGACACACGTGCACCACTGTTCCTTCTTTTCAACACTGCTGTCGTTCCTCCATCTTCCATTCCCAGGTCAAAAATTAACCACATGAACACATATATTTTAATAACCTGTCAAGAGTCATGATGGAAGTGGGATGATTCCATTTGTAAATCACTATTTACAAAAAAAAATTCTTTGCCTTTCAATTGTTTTAAATAGATGCCCTAATTTGGTTTGTGTAAGAAACAGTCTGTTCCAGAAAGTCTATGACTAGGACTTGATTTAAACACTAAAACACCTTAAAGACCTGTTAGTGCCCAGACTTAAATAATTGTGCATTGTTCTAAAACTTCAAAGTCAGAGATCTGTGCTGGGCAGACGTGGGTCAGGAGAGAGCGTGTGGCTGGAGAGCGCCCAGCGATTACGTGCTCCTCAGGAGCGGGCCTCCTAGGTTGATTGGTTGTTTTTGCTCTTGCCCAGAAGAAAAAGGAAGCAAACACATTGGAGAGGCCGGGAACACCCTCTCCTTGAAAAGTGAGCTCCAGCTGCAGCCACGTGGTGGAACCGCAGAGTGGCCTGGTGGCTTGGTCATCCAGATCCTCAGGTCGGAACAGGGAGTGGAGGCAGAGGTGTGTCCTGAGATGCATTTGCATTTCCAAAAAGGTTCCATATGAGCTGACTCTGCCCTCTCTCAGTAGGATTAGATGAAGCGCTGTTGGTTAACAGTGGGAAGGCTGTCAGAGGTGCCCACACACTCACCTGTGTTTATTTACACCTGTCCCAAAATCTACATTCACCCAGGAGTCAAGCATGTCTGGCCATGGGGTGAGTCTCCAGGGTCTTTTAAACAAGAGAGGCCAGGGGCACATCCTGGGGAAGCAAGCAGAGGTCCACAAGTTTAGGACAAAGAGCAGCCTCCTGGGAGGCGTTTTAATTAAGCCCAACCTTCAGATCATCCCCGAACCAGCGGCTCGAATTCAGTCACGGCTGACTCCTCGAAAGAGCTACCTCAGAGCAGGCTCGGTGGAAGACGAGGCCCCGCTCCTCTGGAGGCCGTGGGGGCGGACAGAGCCCTCAGCCCAGGCCAGGCAGAGGCCGCCAAGGCGCAGATGCTGGTGGCCAGGAACAGCAGTCCCGTCAGCAGTGTCCGTGGCACCTTTGCTGGTATCATATGTGAGCCTCTGAATTTGTGCGTGGTGCCACCAGAGATGGTCCCCAAGGAGCCACAAGGAGAAAAGGAGAATGGCAGCTGTCACATCACGACGAAGGACAGCTTTTGCTTCCCTCCTCCCACTGAGATGAGCCGGATGCAGGAAGCACAGTACACAAGAGAAAAGTCGAAGCTGGTGGAAGCACGAGCTCCCAGGCTGGGGTTCAGCCATCCGTGTTCCAGAAGGCCAGACGGGGCTCTTACAACAAGACTCCGCTACTCTGTTGGCTGCAGTTACGATTCAAACTTATGAATCACAGATTTTCTTTTCTATATTTATACATTTTTTTGTTGGATTCAATTTCACTTTTAATTCTCTCTTCTCCTCCAGCACAATGGTGCTGCTTGTCTCTAGTACGATGTATGTCAATTAAGCCTCAATTTTTAAAAAAATAAATGAAACTTAAAGAATAAAATAAAATGGATATTACAAAAAATGATAGTACTATAACTTGAAGGGAAAAAAATGAAATTTTCAGCCACCTCAGTTGCTGCCAAAACCTCTGCCACAGCTGCTGAGCCACACATACGCCCCAAGACGGGCCCACTGTTCTCCACCACATTTTCCTTTGAGCTTTTCCTAACAGAATTCTCACAGTCACTCCTTCTCCATCCATGTTAGTGTGTTGTTCGTGATCCACAGTTATGTGCAATGGGATGGTAATCATCTCTACCCCTCGGAAATACAGGGATCGGACGAGACGAGGAGGCTGCACTGAGGATGCTCATCATTTCCTTCCCTCCCACTTTCCCCACTTGAAGAATTTGTCCACACCATCCCTGCCTAACAGGGGCCCTGCAGACCCCTTCCCCTCTCCCCTGGCAATTGCTGATCAAATCGCAGGTGGACGGCTGAGCCAGGCTGGACCAGTCAGGCTCTTTCATAGACATTCGAAATTGAGAGACTGGAGAACCAAGTTGGAAGTTGACAGAGATTTTGGGTCCAAGACGACATCTTGGGGAAGCCATTATGAATGCAAGCAAATGAGTGAGCAGAGCAGCTGGCCCACAGGAAGAAGGATGGAGCGGCCATGCAGAGAGAAGCAGGCCAGATGCCGTGCAGTCCCTGAGAGAGACAGAGAGAGATGGCGGGAGAAGCCTCTGTAACTGTCTAGTTCCCAGGAGGCCCAGTCAAATGGACTTCCCACATCTGGGGTGCAATTCTTCTATATTCTAATGTAATCAGCCCACCGTTCTTTAGCTACTGTAAGTTTTTGTTGTTTGTAAAAAAAAAAAAAAGGAAGAGAGAAATAATCATAAGACTGTAAAGTGGAAAGCACCATACAAATATGAGACTCGCTTTGTCTTTGATTGTCCCCTAGGACGGAGCAGCCCTTAGGGAGAGGAGGAATGGGTCAGCAGCCTGGGCTTCCAGGCAAGAGCAGCTCCACATGCCACCCTCCAAACCCGGAAAATGCCCACCACCCTCGGGGACAAGGTCCCGGGGCCCAGCGTCTGCCAGCTGAGCGTCCTGTGTGGAAATGGTCAGAGGGCCTCCCTAGGGCTGGTGTCACCAGAGCTCGCAGGCCGTGCGGCAGAACCCAAGTTCGATGCAGCTGAGCAGAGCGGGAATGTGTTAGGCCACCTAACACCAGCCCACGGCGGCCGCTGGGGGGCGGGGCATCTGGCTTAGAAATCTGTCCTTCTCCTCTCTTAGCCCCACCTGCCCATGTGTCAGCCTCGTTCTCAGGCGGGCGAGGCCCTCACATGGTAAGATGGCCCCTGCGGCCCCAGGCTTCTCCTTCCAGCTTAAGAACTCCCACAGGCAGGACCCTTTGCCTCCAGCTGCAGTCAGACTCCAAGGGATGGTCCTGACTGGCCTGGTTTGGGTCAGATGCTCATCCCTAAACCAAGCACATTGCTAAGGGAATGCAATAGTCCCTTTGCTCAGGCCTGGGTCCCATGTCCTTCTCGGGAGGGAGGGAGTGGTGTCAGCCTCACCCGATTCATAGAGACTGAGAGCCGGGCAAGACGGTTTGCCAGAAGGAAATCGGGGTTGCTGTTACGGAAAGCAGGAGGAAGGAGGGGTGGGAAAGCTTGTCAGAGATGGTCCCCGCTCCTCCCTCCATGAGCACCTGAGACTGAAAAATGAAAGTGGACTTTCTTTAGAGGGAAAAGCTCCATATTCTAAAGTGGGCAGAGCGAGCAGAAGCCTGTGGGCACACGCCCCATGGCCCGGGCCTCATGCTCCACACAGACAGTCAGGCCCCTCGTGGCAGGAGCACACCTGCCCGTGAGTCACCCGCCGTCCTGAGCTTGGCCTGCCACCCACAGTCTCCTGCCGGTTCCCTGAGTCACCCCAGCCCCACCCACTGGCTCTGCTCTTCCCACAGTTTCATGACTCTCTGGGGACAGATGGCCAGCTCCTGAAGCCACGGCAAAGAAGGAGTGCCATTCAGAAACAGGAGTGCCCCCACTGGCAGAGCGGCAGGAGGGTGGCTCAGCCAGGTGGGGCGGTAATTATCCACTGTGCAGCTGTGGCAGCACTTAGAATCTTTCTTACAAAAAATGGATTCATAAGTAACTTCTACCTTTTTCCATTTCTCTGTTTGGAAACAAAAAACCACACACAAAAACAAAAACCTTTATGATCCTTTAGCTCAGACAGCTCAGGCGTCCCCTCAGGCTGGAAGCTTCCCCCACTGGCCTCCCCGCGTCTCCCCGGGGGCAGGATTCCCCATCCTGCCTCCCACCCTGCCTCGTACCCACGCAGCGCAGCATCAAGGCCGCCGTTGCATGCTGTCCGTGTGGTGTGACAGTCGTGTGCCGCCTCAGACAGGTCAGCTTCTCCCGCAGACCAGCCCTGTGTGGGGTCTGGCACAGGGCGAGTCCTCCACGGATGCCTGAGCAAGCGAGTGGAAACGACCCACTGTCATGGGGCGGGGGATGAGCACGCGTGAGCTCTCCACACTGGAGGGCCTTCCTGGGGTGCCGGGCCTCCATAATGCGGCTGAGAGCCTGTTTCTTCTGAATGTAACCATGAGCGGGTTCCCTGCTGCAGAGAATTCCAGAGGCTGCTCCTGAGAGCCAAGAATGCCCACACTGAAAGTAAACGTTTTCCAGAAATCGAAGAGGATGAGAGGCCTGAGGTCTGATGCTCACTTCGGGGGAAAGCAGAGCAGCCTCATGGCGGTCCTGGGCGTGTGGCGTTCAGCTACAATGTGAGACGCTCTTTAAATGCTTTAAAACTAATCTGCAGTTAATCTAGATACTCATGCAGTCGTGCAGAACAGAAAAGATTCAGAGCATAAATGTAAACAATAAATAATCAGATAGAGCTGACTATCAGAGGCTGGAATCCTCTAACAGACAATTGGCCATTTCATTTTCTATTTTCTATTGGAAGTCATTTAGACGTGTTCAATGCCCTTGGAGAAGAGAATAAGAACATCCTATTGTTGCAGAGATTAGCAATAAGAAAAAATCACTGTGAAAGAGAGAGAGGAATTCACATTCATCTCAGAGTGCCACCTTGCCATACACTCTGGTAAGTCGAGGAAATGTTTCTATTGACCCGCTTTTCACTTAATAAAGGCTGACTGAGCATCTATTGTGTGCTAGGCAACATGTTCCAGGCGAAGACGACGGT
Source organism: Equus asinus (assembly GCF_041296235.1). Classification (NCBI taxonomy): domain Eukaryota; kingdom Metazoa; phylum Chordata; class Mammalia; order Perissodactyla; family Equidae; genus Equus; species Equus asinus. The sequence goes on along the minus strand of NC_091811.1, from coordinate 68,984,761 downwards.
GGATGGCAAGGCAAGTAACTCACCCTCAGCAGAGTGGACTGAAACCCATTAAAAGAAGTGAGAAACTTCCAAATCTTATTTACTGGTTCAAAACAACGTCTTCCCAGGGACCATTCTTAATGATTCTTGTGTTCACACAGCACCGTCCAGTTTACAAAGAGCTTCCACGTGTCTCATCTGGTGTCCACTGTGACCCTTAGTGGTCAGCGGGACTGTTAAGGATCCAACTTTGCAACCAGGAAGGTGATGTGAAGTGTCCAAGACAACACACCGAGGCGAGTCATCGAGCCCGGACTGGAACCAGGTCTCCTGGCTCCAAATCTAGTTCTTTGTCCATTTACCCTGCATTGAGACAAGAGGTCAGACCAGCGCAGCTAAAAACGGCCTTGGAACTCTACTCTGGCAAAGACATTATTTTCATAAAATGGGATCTCATTTATGTTTATGTGGGGCCATAAAGAAATTGAAGGATGGGGTTGGCCCTATGGCCAAGTGGTTAAGTTCGTGTGCTCTGCTTTGGCGGCCCAGCTAGCACCACTTATCAAGCCATGCTGAGGTGGTGTCCCACATGGTATAACCAGAAGGACCTACAATTAGAATATACAACTCCAATAGACAACCATGTAGTCAGGGGCTTTGGGGAGAAGAAGAAGAAGAAAAAAAAAAGAAGATTGGCAACAGATGTTAGCTCAGGTGCCAATCTTTAAAAAAAAGACATTGAAGGATGAGACTGTGATCTTTAGCACTCATCCCTTCCTCCAATTACATGTCTTAAGAGCTAACAAAGACTTTCCCCATCCGCAGAACCCAGGCAGGAAAAGATGGCGCTGTATGCGGAATGCTGTTGGTAAACTGGGGATCTCAGAGGCTGCGCTTCCGCAAGATTTAAACAACGACTCATCAAAAATGCACCAGAGTCTAAGCCCTTGACGCTTCTTTGGGGCTCAGCTGTCTCTTCAGAGTCAGACGCAAAAATCAATGACACACATCCTTGAGGAAATGAAAGCCAAAACACTTCAAGCTGCGCCAAGGGAAGATCTTCCAGACGCGTCCCTCGGAGTGAGGCTGATGGTGAGCGTTCTTTAGTGAGCTGCGCAGCCTCAGTGCAACGTAAGTAAACGTAACCTAGAGGATGGTGACAGGAGATTCTGCTCCTCTCTGGCCCTCCGCCCTCCCTCCCTTCTCTGCTGTTACTCAATGGCTTCTAATAATTCCTATCAGCTTACAAGGCCTGTCAGTGCAGGCATCACTTCCAGCACCATTAACTTGGTACCCTTCTGGTGGGCCCGTGTCTGAGTTGGCGGTCTCTCGTACATGCCGAAGAGTTGTGAAGAAAGGATAAAATTTCCAAAGGGTAAGTGCCGTTGTGCTGTGGACTGAATTGTCTCCCCATCGAGTTCACATGTCGAAGCCGCTGGTCCCCAGTGAGATGGCAACTGGAGACGGGGCCTTGGGGAGGTCACTGGGTCCAGATGAGGCCACGAAGGTACAGCCTTTCATGATGGGACTAGCGCCCTTGTAAAAAGAGACGCCAAAAGCTTGATGCCTCTCCCTCCCCCTCCACCTGAGGAAAGACCACGTGAGGACACAGCGAGCAGACAGCTGTCTGCAGCTCCCAGAGACAGCGCTCAGCAGACACCGAGGCGGCCGGCAGCCTCGTCTTGGACTTTGGCCTCCAGAACTGTGAGAAATAAACTTCTGCTGTTTCTGCCCCCCAGTCTTAAATTTTGTACGGCAGTCCTCGATGACCAAGATATGTAGCATAGTGAAAAGGGATGCAGTTGGCACCAGAAAACCTGGCTCACCTCTTGTCCTCACTCAACCTCTCTGTGCCTCAGTTTCCTTATGTGCAGAATGGGGAATATCTCCCCTCACTCCAGCGTCACAAGGCTGCTGCGAGAATCCAGGGAGAGCAGCTTTGTAAACTGCCAGCAGAATTATTTTTTCGCTCTTCTCTTGAAGATGTTTAGTTTCATGATTCAAAGAATTTGTTGTTGGGAATCTGCTACTAAAGCTGAAATCCAAAAATGGCATAGGAAAAAGAAATAAAAACAAAATGGAAAAGAGGTAGGGTAAGAGCTCTTCAAAATGTTTTTGTTTTAAAAATGTTGGAGAGTTGAACCTATGCACACTAATTTTTTAAGTGAATTTTTATGCACTTAAAATTTTGGTTTGGTTGTTAAAAAAAATCTGACAGAGCTTTCAAAATCTTGTTTGATTTCCTTTATTAGAACTCATGAAAAATTATTGTAATTCTATTTGTTTATGTTATAGGATTATTTTGTATTTTATATATTTATATTTTGTATTATATAGTATTCTCTATGATATTTGGGGGCAAATTACATTGATATAAGAGTCTGACAAATAATTGGCAAAGCAGGGAACTACGATATGAATGGTCTGAAGTTAAAAATGGGACCTAGGTTTTGGGACTGAACTTATCCTATGTCGTCACAAATGGCACCTCCTGGCAGCGTGCAATATTTTAGCCCAGCAATTATGGAGTTCTTTCCTGACTTTCTTTAAAATGATTCTTTTATTTTAGGGCATAATTAGATTTATAGAAAAACTGTAGAGCTTGTACACAGAGCCTGTAAACCCCATACCTAGTTTCCCCCATTATTAACATCTTAACGTTGGTATGGTGTATCCGTCACAATAAATGAACTCATAATGATACAGTGTTACTAACTGAAGTCCTTACTTTATTTGAATTTCCTTACATCCTTTTTTGGTTCCAGTTTCTACCCAGGACTCATGTCACATTCAGTCCTCTGGGCTTCTTAAGCTCCTCCCAGACTTTCCTCGGTTTTGAGGACCCTGACAATCCTGAAGAGCCCTGGCAGGTATTCCGTAGAACGTCCCTCAGCTGGGAATTGTCTGATATTCACTCATGATCAGATGGGGTCACAGACTTTTGGGGGGGAGACTCTTTTTTTTTTTAAAGATTTTATTTTTCCTTTTTCTCCTACAACTCCCCAGTACATAGCTGTGTATTTTTAGTTGTGGGTCCTTCTAGCTGTGGCATGTGGACGCCGCCTCAGCGTGACCTGACCAGTGGTGCCATGTCTGCATCCAGGATCCGAACTGGCGAAACCCTGGGCCGCTGAAGCATAGCGCGCGAACTTAACCACTCAGCCACGGGGCCGACCCCCAAACACAACCCTAGTGTTTTTTGGGTTTTTTTTGAGGAAGATTAGCCCTGCGCTAACTGCCATCAATCCTCCTCTTTCTGCTGAGGAAGACTGGCCCTGAGCTGACATCCGTGCCCATCTTCCTCTACTTTATACGTGGGACACCTACCGCAGCGTGGCTTGCCAAGCAGTGTCATGTCTGCACCCAGGGTCTGACTTTGGGGCTATTCTGGCAGGGAGTCAGATACTTCTCTGGCGTAAGGAAGAAGCTTTTGGACTAAGCAGCGTGGTCCAAGTGGACATCTCACAGTGGGGCAAGTACGGCAAATACAGAGAGAATCTTCCAGCAGGATCTATTCTCTGAATAGGTTTATCTAGTGCCAAGATGCCACCGGCTGCCACAGTCTGTTCACTGTCTTATATCCTTTCTTTCTGAAGGCTCTCAATACATCCTATAGTAAGTTTTCTGTGGGGAAAAGGCTCTTGGTTTAATGGAATTTAATGGGAAAATAGCATTTACCTTACAGACATTCCCGTAGGCAACATGACTGAACTAGGTTGGATATTGGAACCCCGGGCCGTCCTGACCAGGAGAGCCTGAGCGAGAACGCGGGCTTCACGTCCCGAAAGGCCTCTCGCTGCCCGGCTGCTCGCCCCTCCAGAAGGGCCTTTCCACGGAGTCCACCCCACACCAAGCACCTGGGACGCTACGAAAAAGCGGGCAAACCTCAGCCTCCAGACCCGGGTCCTGCGGGGCAGGCGGCACTGACTCAGGAGAACCGAGAAGGAATTCGAATCTAAGAAACCGGAGGAATCCCGAAATGCTCCTCCCAACAATGAACTTCCTATTTAACTTCTACCAAGGCTGCGCTGTTAGCGAGAGTGAAAACAATTTCCAAAGACAGAAAAACTATGGAACACGCGTGCATGTGCTCCATCTGCAGTTTGGTGTTTGCAGCTGATGAAAACTCCCCGAGGTGTGTGTTCGGTCACGCAGTCCTTCACGAGCCCACTGCAGTCTTTAGAATGAGTCTGCTCTGTGCAGCTATCACAATAGCTCCTGTCTATTTAGAGCCCATCTGGCTACATACTTATCTCATTTAATCCTCTCTGTTGCAGATACTCACCATGCTCCAGTGTAAATGAGGAAATTGAGGCTCAGAGAACTTAAGTAAGTTACCAAAGGAGACACAGGGAGGATCAGGATTTGAACTCAAGGCAAGGATGTTTGGCTCCAAAGTCTCAGCTCCCACTGGCTTAAACTACCTTTGTGTCGAAAAGTTTACAGTCACGTGCTGCAGAAGATGCTTCAGTCAGCCACAGATGGCATGTATGACGGTGGTGCCATCAGATTAGTACCACGTAGCCTGGGTGTGTAGTGGGCTGTACCATCCAGGTTTGTGTCAGTAACTATGATGTTCGCACAGTGACAAAATCACCTGACGGTGCATTTCTCAAGATGTGTCCCTGTCGTCGTGTGACACAGACCGTATTTCAAAATGCCCTCTGTGAGCGAGGACCATGTCTTTTCTTTTCATAATAGTTGGGGTCTCACAGTTGATTTCCATTCACATGATACATGTCTAATAATATTTGAAAATAAGGATGTGGGGATGTATTATTTCTGCTGATTATCGCTGCCAAGGTAAAAAGAAGCCAATTGTCTCACCCTAATTGACTCACAGACCAACAGAAGGGAAGGGACAGCCACCAGCAGCCCTGTGACCGAGAAGCAGAGCTGGAGTGTCTCGGATCTCCATGCTCTAAACTGTAGCGTAGTGACAGAAAGTCTGAGGTGTAGGAAGGCCAACAGATCAGGAAACGGTGGCCATTGAAAAGATGGTTTGTCACAGTTCCCGAGAGAAGGGGACATGCCAGGGCTCCAGGGGCCAGGCTGGGAAGCCCCAGGGTGGGTCAGGAGGAGGGGGCAGAGGGAGAACCGTGGCCGGAGGCCCCATTGCAGGTCCCATAGGAAGGAACGGGGGAGGCAGGGTCAACAGGCGTAGGATTAGCACGTCCGGAGAATCTCGCAGGCTCTGGGAGGTGGAGCCATCCCTAATGTCTGGTGCCTGGCCCTGGGTGAGGAGGGCAGCTGGGGCAGGACAGCCCCACAAAGACGGTGGTGGGGTGTGGGCTCTCGAGTGGTCGGTTTGTATTTGAAAAGCGCTCCCGGGCAGACGGTTTGCACTCTCTAGGAGTTGGCCAACCCTGGGAGGTGGAGTCCCACCAGGGACAGCAGGACCCCAAGATGCCAAACCACCAGAATAGGGAAGATAAAAGATGTGGTTGACTCACTCCAGCGAGAGGACTGCGGGCCATTCATACAGATTTACCCATAAGCCAGTAGAAGGATCCAAAGCGAATTCAGCTGTAAACAATGGAGAGGGGCCTTAATGCCATGAAAGAGAACTCTCACGCGTACAAAAATCAGAAACAAATAAAAAAAAGCAACGACGACTGGAAGGCCAAACGCGGTGATCTGGGCCACGGCTGTCTGGGCTACCGGAACAGACCGTGGTGAGCCAGAGCGTCACCAGAGACACGCCCCGCTGCACAGAAAGTTCAGCGTGCAGCAAGCATTACAAAGCAGAATTGCAACTATTTCTCTTAAATTCAGTTCATTAGTGAGCTGCGTCCTGCACTGCAGACACACGTGCACACACACACGGCAATGGTTTGCCTAAACGTGAGCTCAGCATTGGACACCCCTGGCCCTGCCCAACACACACCGTATCACACATTCTCCAGATCTGTGTTTAGCGGGTCCAAGTCGATGGGCCTAAAATGGGCCTTTTTGGTTTTCTCAAAAGATTTGAAAGCATCACGACAAAGCAAAGTTAGGCCTGCCTGTTTTGACCCCACAGCTTCCTTAGCACCAGAATCAGTATTTTCACACCCCACAGCGCTGTCTTACTCCAGGGACTGTCTTCTTCACACTCGCCACAGATCACACGCCACATTATCTCAGGTTCCAGCAAACACTTTATTCTCCTCGTTAATGTCTCAAAATTGCTGGAGGCCGAACTCTGAAAACGTCCTTGGGCAACACACAGCCAGGTTTACAGAGAAGCGCGGAGGGGCAAGAGGATGGAAGTTTCCGTTAACCGAATTTCTGAGTATTTTTCTTTGGAAAAGTCCCCAACCAAACTTGAATAAGCTAGACACAGTGTCGATAGAAGTAGAAGAAGTAATCTGTGAAGAAGATCCCAGCAAAGTAAGGGTCCGTGGAACAGTCAGCCAGATCCTGCCAGAAGAGGAGGAAAAAGGGGACAATTAATGGAAGCATCAACTGTTATTAAAGTGACTGACTGATTTATTTATTTATTTAATGGTCCACTTCTTTCTCACTTAAAAAAAAAAAAAGAAAGCTTACCGGTGCAGCTACTCGGAAATGGAACGCGCTATCAAAGAAGGGGGCCACTGGGAGGCTCCAGATGTGCCGACAGCCCTGCAGAACGCAGGAGAGAGAGACGCATGTCATCACCACACCCCACACTCCACTTGGAGGGGTGGAGGCGGAGGCAGCGTTCCCTGACTACCCTGGGAGAGCCATCTGTGACGACAGCTCTCTATGGGGGCTGCTAGAACCATCTGCACTCTGCAGGACCCACAGAAGACACTGAGCAAAGCCGGTGACAGGCTCAGCCCCCACGGGGAAGCACTGGTGCTGGGTCAAGGCATCTCTTACCAGGGAACAGAGGCTGTGCCACCGAGGGGCCGGGAAACATTACCTGTGTCATCTCCTGGATGACTCCTTCGTGGCTTTGCAGCCCTTGGGCTTCGTTTTTACTATGGAAACATATGTTTCCAACGGTCAGTTTGCACTGGAAGACTATCAACGGCTCTGTTGTGCTGCAAGAGACACAGGGAAGAAAGGGCACACGGACAAGCAGTTATCAGCTCCCACCAGGCTACACCTTGATGAGCAGAGGGTCTAACGGGAATGTAACTCGGAAATCCATTCAAAGTTCCACGTAGGCACCTTATTACACACAGCTCACCAAAGCCAATATGCTGGCTCACATCTCCTCATTACAGAAAGAAACTCAGCCTCAGATGACGACTGTTGTGGACTGAATGTTTGTGTCCCCTTAAATCCATCTGTTGAAATCTTAACCACCAATGTGCTGGTGTTGGGAGGTGGGGTCTTTGGGGGGGGATCAGGTCTTGAGGGCGGAGCCCTCATGGGTAGGATCACCGTCTACATAAAAAGGACCCCAGAGAGTTCTCTCCTCCTCCTGCCACGTGAGGACACAGGGAGAAGACGCCGTCGACGAACCAGGCAGCAGAGCCTCACCAGGCACCAAATCTGCTAGCGCCTCGATAGTGGACTTCCCCACCTCCCGCGCTGTGAGAAATAAATGTTTGTGGTTTAGGGCTCCCAGTCTACGGCATTTTTGTCATGGCAGCCTGAACTGACTAAAACAACTACTCAGACAGCATGTGACCGTCTCCAAAACCTACCCTCATGTCTCAAATCACCTCAACAACACAACTTCTTATCTCCATGGATTTGAAAATAATTTTTGCATACATCCCTTCTCTTTCCACTGGTAGCTGAATTTGCATCCATCTGAAGTTGCCGGGATTTTAGATTCTGCAAACACCTGGTCCAGGTAGCTATGGTTTGAAGCAGCAAGAGAAACAAACACAGGCAAGGGTGTGGGGTGAGCCCGTTAGGAAGTACCAGCCTTGAAGCTGTCAGAGCGGAGCCCTGCCAGAAAGAACAGTTCTTCTCAGGAGGTTGGCCTGCTAACCATCAAGAGGAAGAGGTCCGTCTGCCTTTGGATCTTTCTGTGGAAGTGGGACAACCTACAATCTTAGTGGAGTATATGTGTTATTTTAAAATCACCCATATTAGAAAACTGGTCCTTAAACTAGAAAGCCCGACTTAGCGGCTGAAGATAAGCTGCCACTTCAGGGATATTCCATTGAAGCTTACTTCCCTCCACGGAAGCTCGGGGTGAAGGAGGAAACTCCCTCCAGGTTACTCGGGCTGTGCCAGAGAAGAGCACATTCAGCTTTTGCTCTGCCTGGAAATGCGGGTTCCGAGTCATGAAATATTAGCAGCTTGAAATGAACCTTTCCAAGGCAAGCAGCTGCGCTGAGTGTCATGAGCTGACTGTGGAAGCAAAGTCGGTGAGAGAAGGAGTGTGAGGCCTGAGTGACAGAGAGGAAGAGACAGAGCCGGAAACAAGGGAGGAGCAGGGGAAGCAGAGGGAGCAAGGGGAGGACAGAGGCGAGCGGGGCGGGGGGAGAGGAAATGTGGGGGAGGGAGGAAGGAGAGCCCCAAATCGAGAGACGAAACATAACCACCTCTTTTCATGGTGAGGACTTCATCGCATAACTTTTGAGTGAAGTGTGTCAAAAGTCTTAAAGTACGGTAATTATTTAAAATATCTGATAAGAATAGATTAAACGGGAGTTCTGTGGTCGTGGAGGAAGGATAGTCATAATAAAAGCTACCATTTATTGAGTGCCTACTGTGTGCCAAGCAGAGGCAATGTTCTTACGTATCTCACCTCGTTGAGGAGGTGGGAAAGTGATGGTTTACAGGACGGGCTGAGCTGGGAGGCCAGCTCCACATCTTACTAGCTGTGGATGTGGCACAGGCTTTTTGACCTCTCTAGCCCCAAATGATCCCATCTGAAAAATATATACTCGAAAAAAGTACCAAGTTGTGAGGATTGTATGACCCAGTGTTAGGGTGTAGAGTGTCCGGCGTACCATCTGTGCTCAGCAAATGGCGGTTATTCATTTCACTGTTATTAGCAGCGATTCCCACAGCAGCTCTACTCGTCATGGTATAATGTCAAACTCACTTTACAGATGAAGAAACAGTAGCTCAGAGGGAAGTGGTTTCTCCAAGATTACAGAATTAGTAAGTGACAGAGACAAGATCTGAGCCCCGACCGGCCCAACTCCAAGCTCCCACTGCTTTTTCTAACTCCCCTGGGGAAAGGGGTCAGTGTCTGCATTCACACTGCTAATGGGAGCTCACAAAAATGTGCAGCCCCCACCCAGGACCATGCCGTCACTCTGGTTCCCGCCCCAATTCAAAGGGACACAGCCAGGGGCAGTCTGCAGCATCTGAGCATCAAACCTGTGCTCACCGCCACTTCGCAGGAGCGAGTGTCCAGCCCAGAGCCTTTCCATGCCCCTCAGGGAGCCTGGATGCCCCCAGCCCTCGTTCCGAAAACCCACCCTCAAGCTAGCCCACCTCTCAACCCAAAATCGTTAGTTAACATGGACTGACAGCTTTCTGCTCCTAACTTTCTGATGAAATTGTAAAATAAATTCAGACTGGAATCCAAATCATGATGGAAACTGAATTGTTTTTACAGCTATGCACTTACTTGATTTCCAGAGAAAATTTGACATTGGTGGGTGTGTACTTATTAACAGGAATACTGTAATTGTAAGATCCAGACCTAATTATGGAAAAACACAAAACCACAAATCAAAATTTGCAGGAAAGGCTTCAAAAGGCTTTTTGCTACTCTTTACATACTGTGTAAACTGTGAAATATTATATAATAAATAATAAACACAGAAAATCAAGTTTAACATGGGATAGTTTTATGTTTTTCAGAGACATATCTGTCAGATTTCTGAGTGCTCTCTTTCAGGTCTTAATATATGAAATATACCACACAGATTTACAGTTTGTTAGAACTCGCAGCCAAAATGATGGACAGTCAAACCGCAGACCAAACGCATCAAACCAAACACACAGGAAATGACATCAGTTGCCCTGGAGGAGGGACAGACTTCAGAGACAGACGCCGCGAAGGCCTGGAACCAACAATCCCCCAGGAAAGGAGGACCGGAAACAACGAATGCCAGCCTTTCTACCGTAAAGCACTCCCTTTTAGGCAACATTAGCAGGAAATATCGTGCACTTTCAGAACTCGAATCAACTCACATCGTTATAGGCCTAATTACCACTCATTAACGGACAAACGCTCCCACAGAGAGCCCCCCTTTCAAGAGAGATACTGGGGGGAGGGGGAGAGGCCCTGATTCACATTGTAAGGAAAACTCCAGCAAAAGGCACATTGTAGCTAATACAAGTCCTCCTGACTTGGCCATCCCTTGAATTACATGGAGACACAACTGAAAACCAGATAAATGGGAAAAAGAGCCAGTCATTTTAGATTCTTTTACTGAATACTAAGCTAAACTGTTAGAAATGAGGAAGCAAGAATAGAGGAACGGATCTGAAGTGGGAACAGAAGGACTTTGTTCCACTGGAAGAAGCTGAGACGAGTGGAACTCATTTGAGACCACGTGGCTCCCGCACCTGCAGGCTTCACAGCATCCCGGTCAGCAGTGTCTCCCCCTCACAGGCAGAAACGGACACGCAGGAGAGGACACACCCCGTGGCGGCTCCAGAATCTGAACCTGAACCACCCGCGTCTTCTTCACTATGTCACCCCACCACATTAATGAACGTCTGTCTCTGACGTTCTCAAGCTTCCTGAACCTTGAGTTCCTTAATGACAAAATGGGGATAAGTAATGCCAATCTCATGTTGCTTTTGTGAGAACTCAGGGAGACAGTGCACGTAGAGGTCATAAACACACCATAAAGCACCGTACGGTTCATTTTTAAAAGTCAGGACCATCAACTCAAAGCCTAATTATATCAGGTTGAAAAAGAAAAAAGGCTGAGAATCCACAGGATTTGTGACATCAGTTCCAAATACAGGGTCTTGCCTTTTACCGGGCAGGCACCCAGCAAATATTCACAAAAGAAAGAAAACTCCCGCCTGTTCTCAATGCCTACAACTTGCGCTTTGTGCTTGCGGGAGCTATCTGCATGCCCTGCTTCTAGACGCATCGTCACCTCAGGACAGGTGGCACGGCACACGTGAGAGATGGATCTTGCTGGCAACTTCTGCAATACCGGGCTTTTTTCCCTTCTAACTGAAAAAGCTAAGAGAAGCTATATTTTTTTAGCAATTAAAATAATGATATCCCTTGTTATTAAAATATACAAATGTCAGCTCCCTCATAACTTGGAGCCATCAGTAACAATCTTTTCTTGTCATAAAATGAACTAGCAGCTCTGTGCCTGTGGGACGCGCCCTCAGACAGCCAGCCACAGAGCTGTCCCTAAGCTTTCTGCTTTGGACGTGCCATCAACATAGGAGACTGGAACTGCTGGAGCCGCGGTTTATCGACATTTGCTAATACCAACCGCTTTATGATTCCCTCGTCCACACGTGACAAATGTGTTTTCACTTAAGGGGCAACGTAAGCACACATTGACTCTACCAGTAGCTTCAGCTTTCATTCCAGGCTCAAAAACCCAGAGCCCTGAGTCAATTCCAGAAACAACAGGAGTACAGCGGGGCGGCTCACCCACCTGCACTGCCGGCCTCGATGGCAGTAGCGGCGATCTATTACGTGCTGGATTTCCATAATCTGAATAGAGCTGATGGTTGTGTCTATCCCTGAATTGAGGGGAAAGAGAGAAAAGAAAGTAAACTCTTCTGCTGAGGAAGAGCGTACTGCGCTCCAGCACAGCCCCCAAATTGCAGAATGTGAAATAGGCATTTCCTAGATAAATGGATTCCATTTGCACTCAAATGGAAAAAGGAGGAGGAGAAGGAAGGGGAGAGGCTATTTTTGCCGTTGTTATAGTAAACTTTAAGAAAACTAATAAAAATCCAGGCGCCAGTAGGCAGCCCCATAACACCCAAAAGAATTTCTGGACCATGGCAGTCCTACTAAATTGAAATTTATTGAAAATGGAGAGTGCAATGTGAAATGCAATCTGGCCAATAGAGCTTTAAAAAAATCACGAAACAGAAAACAAACTTAAAATGTAGTCACAACAGAAGAAGAGGGCAGGAAGTTCAACTAAATTATTAAACTCCATGGACATCAACCACAGCTTGATCCTGAGCGACCATTTCTAACGCCTCCTGAGTGGTGAGGCCGCATCCATTATCAAGACACAAGCCCGTGGGTGTTGGCGGTGCTGCAGCCTTGTCCCTTTCCCCATTCCTCACTCCAGTAACGCCTCACAGCTGGTTTCATTTGCCTGAACCCGCACAGCCAAAGAGCAGAGTCACTTAAAGGTACACTTACAATCACTCCCCCAGTCGGGGCTGGCCGGCGCATCTCCCGCCAGGAATGACGTGCTTCCGTCTTCTGCAGAGGGAAAAAGCCCGTCAGTCTTGGAGACTTGGTCAGGATGAGAAGAAACCCTCTGTCAGTTGAACATCCCCTGCTTCTCTCTGCCACCTTTCAGCCCATCGCATCCCGATCCCACTTCGCACACAACTGGTACATTCTCACCCTTCTCCAAGACGCCATCTGTCTGGGGCTGAATGGTGTCCCCCGAGTTCTTAGGTTGAGCCCTACCCCTCAGACTGGGACTGTGTCAACAGGAAGGTGACGAAGTCAACACGAGGCCGGCAGGTGGGCTCTGATCCCACGCAACGGCTGTCCTTCTACGAAGAGGAGGTCAGGACAGACAGAGGCTCCAGGGACATGTGCGCACAGAGGATGCAGTGAGAAGGCGGCCAGCTGTGAGCCGAGGAGGGTGGCCCAGAGGAAACCAGACCTGCCCACGCCTCGATTTTGGACTTCCAGCCTCCAGAACTGGGGAAATAAATTCCTGTGGCTTAAGCCCCCGCCTGTGGTGGTTTGCTGTGGCAGCCAAGTGACTGAGACGCATCCCAGATGAGTCCCTGCAGCCCCCAGATCCCCGTCGGGTGCCACAGCACTTAGTTCAACCACCTTCAGGGACATCTGTCACGACATCGAAGGCATGCTCGCTCTCTATTACTACTTCACTTTTCACCTACTTTTGCCCTTTCTCAACAACTCCAGAAGAGGGAACCTCTGTTAAAATTTTTCGACTCCTCTGCAACTGCAGCATAATGTGAAGGAAAAGCCCAGCTTAAACCAAGGTCACGGGAGGGGCCAGAGCTCGCTTGCAGGAAGGAAGGCGGGGTGCAGCTGTGCCCCCTTCATAGCCAAAAGGGCATTTGAAAAACAACTTTGAAAAGGTAACCATCCAAATGATAAGATGTTCAGTCTATGAAAGAAAATGTTGGTTTTTAAAGTGGACAATCATTTAGTGGGTCGCTACACAAACTTAACAAAAGAATTTTAAAGTTTTTGCAGTCATGTTTCTTTCAATTTGCAGGTTTTTTTCAACTTACATATTCTTTATTGCCTTCCTTCATTTGCATTGAATACAATATTTATATTTTTCAACATAGTTTTGGACACAACACAAAGACATGAACAAAAGACATAAGTTAACACAATGGAGCTGCTTTCATGGGATGAAGAAAGAGGCAAGATATAAAGCGACTTCCTGTGTGGAATTTCAGCAGGGAAGAGAAAGCCACAGCGCAGGTGACGGGTACTCGCTCCTATGTCCGTCTGTCCTGACTAGTGCTCCTCTCGCCAGGAGAGGGCTCATCCACTGTCTGCACACCTGACGGTGCGCTCCTGGAACACTGCGCCTGTCCACTGCTGTTCCCTGAGATGCCGCGATGCTGGGCTCACGGCGGGTGCGCGGTAAGGACTTAGGAAGGATGGGAGGGAGAGAGGCAGGAAAAAGGAAGAGGAGGACCCCATGCCCTCTAGAAAAGCGTGTCCTCTTGCACACTCAGAGGGGAACTCCCGGGGCGGGGGGGGGGGGGAATGGATGTGGGAAGCCGGCTCCTTCCCACTGTCAGCAAACGGGAATGAGACCGAACCTGAACGGGCCAAGTTCCCTGAGTATCCTCCCAACACGACACTTTCCACTGAGAAGAAGTGGATCTTGATCTATGAGGATTTTCCAGAAAATTGAACATTTATTTCCCTTTACATGTAAATATAAGTGCTGTCTCCAAGGCCTCCAGGTTTCTTGGATTCCAGCTGCTCCAACAATAACTTCAAGCACACGTCTCCTGCTATGCGTGTTGCTTGTGATGGCTTCCACAGAAGGCTGGGCACTCACAAGGCACAAAGAGAAGGGGAAGGCAGGACTTGCCTCCTGTCTGTTTTCTTCCCGAACTTTTGTTCTGCTTTCCTGCTGAATTTGCAGGGAAAGGCTCCTTATAAATTCTGGCAATAGGACTGCAGCGTCGCCTCACTTCCACAGGAGTGTTTTTTCAGGCTCCCGGGACACCGAACTCTGTGATAGGATTTAGTATCTGATGGGATAACAGTGTTTATTTAAGTAAAAAGGTGAAGTTGGGAGGAGAGAATCTTGCACATTAGAATGTCAAAAATGGCTTTTTTGAAAGAAGGATTGGAAATAACAAATTTTAAATCTCCTATAAAACACCTCCAATTTGTCACTTCCCTGAAGCAACTATTCAGTTCTGAAAGGCTGACTATTGGAAAACCGTAAATGCCCCTGTAGTCGTACGGGGTGGTGCTCATCTCACAAATCCTCCCAGCAATATTCATAGAAATTTCATGTACATTCCCAGCGCTTCCTTGTAAAGCTGGAGCTATATTTCATAGTTGGCAAATGTCATCTCCCAATAAACTAAATTAGAACCTTCTGGGGAGGAGAGATTTAAGATGGCGTCCAACCTGAGTGCACGCTGCTGTGGTAGAATCTGGAGATGGCAGCGCGACGTGTAAACTGTGCTGATGGCTGAGTTCCAACATGGCCTCTTGGACGCCTCTTCCTCCCCTGACTGAACCGGACTCATGCCAAGAAAAAGTCAACGAGCCCAACCCATCGATGACTGAGTCCTTTAACTTGGGGAACCACTTTCTTTTGGTCATTTGCTCTTCTCAGAGTTCTGGGCTCCAAACAAAATAAGCACGAATTCCAGGTGCCTTTTTGCTTTGTGAGATTTTTTAAATCTTTACCAAATCTCCAGAAATCTGTAGAATTGCAGAGATGTTTCCCCCTGACAGGCTCTTTACTTTCTAATATCTAACGCTGCTGTCCATTTAAATCCTTATTGGTTCCACAGATTAAAATCTAATCCATCACATCCTCACAGTAGAAGCAGATTATTCCAAAATATCCACTTTCCACTTCCTGGTTGGTCTTACCTAAACCTTCTATTAAGTGGAGGGAACGGGGCAACCTTTCTGAAAGACAAGTCACACAACCAACTTAGGCCCCAAGGAGAAAGATGGCCTGAGCCCAGCATGTCACAAAAATGCTGTTTTTTTTTCATTTATTTCACTTGTAGCCTTACCTTCAGGAAAAAGGCTCATAAATGTGTTCCGGGGCTTGGTGAACTCTTAGATTTGACTCTGCATCCCACTGAGAGTGTGTCCAAGTCTGTTTTCTTTTTAATCCTTGAGTTTCTCTTTTATTTGTATTTCTTCATTTTTAATGGGTCTTCAATGTCTCAGAAACATCTGCTTGAAAAGACTATTTGCCTGGCTTTCTCCTCTCTTGGATTTAGGAACCCTGGTGTTACACGGTGCCCTGGACAGAGGGGAGGATGGAGCAGCCACAGAAGAGAAGTGCCTTCCTCGGACCCCCCAGAAACATCCCACACTGGGGACATCTCAATGGCTGTAGGCAAACTCGAGGGAGGGGTGCTGAAGGGGCTTCTAGAACCATGGACTGGACACTTTCTGCCTCTTCTATCAGAGACTTGGTTCCAGGTGCACACACGCACGTGCCCAAATAAATGGAGGCAAAATGGTGGAGGGGAAGGAACCCAGGACGGGGAGATGGGACCCAGATTCCAAGTCCAGCTTTGCTAGGAACTCACTGCAGAACCTTAAGGAAGGTCCTGGGCCTCTGTTTCATGAGCTGTAAAATGGGTAAGTTGGTGTAAATCAGAAGTTCTCCTGACCTGGGGACTTTGGAATTCCAGGTGATTGCATACAGAGGTCTGTGGTGTGGCCTGTGCACTTGGAAAAAAACACCTCTCCCACAGATCTGTACTATGTTTCAAATGTTACTGTTGGATCAATAAAAATAATTCAGTTAGAAGCTGAACTGAGTTTACAGTTACATTCTCCCTCCACATATTCTCTCAGTCAAATAATTGTAAAAGTATAATGGATTAATAATGGATTCTTGGGGTCAAAATGTCAGGGTGCCACTGGTGTAGCTGCTCTCTGACATTCTATGACTTTAAATCCCCCCAAAGTTTCCAGGTTTCCTGTAGGTGAAAGCAAACAGAACATTTAAATCCTTTCTACTTTTCTCCAGTTAAAAGAGGGAATAGGGAACCACTGTCCCAGGGTCTCAGGGAGCCTGGTGAGGCAGAACTTAAACGTCATTGTAGCCTGAGAAGCTGAGAGTCGTGTCCAGGAGGACACAGCCAGGCACCGTGGAGCAGATTGGCTGTCTTTCTTCCATGCCTCGCACAGTCATAGCCACGTAAGAGCAGACACGCTGTCCCAGAGAGGAGAGCAACAGGCCTGCGTCCGGTTTCCTAAGGGCCACTCCTCCCAGTGCTCCCCAGATGTGAAGAGCTGGTCCCTGCAGGAGGGAATCCGCCCCAGGGTCAAGACACTATTCGAAAGTGAAGACT
This sequence comes from Equus asinus, assembly GCF_041296235.1. Taxonomy (NCBI): domain Eukaryota; kingdom Metazoa; phylum Chordata; class Mammalia; order Perissodactyla; family Equidae; genus Equus; species Equus asinus. The sequence goes on along the minus strand of NC_091811.1, from coordinate 68,968,147 downwards.
GGCCTGGTCCATGATGGCTGTCAGGTGAGACGGTCTCTTCTGAGGACTGCTCTCAGACAAGGACAGTGTGTCCCCAGTGTGGGCTCCCAAGGTAAGAAGAGGATTGACCAGCCACAAGGTTCCATGTGCTTTCACAAGGGACGTAAGGCTTTGAGGATTTTGGTGACAGTGTTGGCTTTTCCCGTATTTGAAACCATGAGAATACGACAACTGAAACTAATTCCTTCCTTCACATTGAACTGTTAGCCTCACCCTATAGTGATGCATCTGTTCTCAAGTTCAGTCAAAAATTGCTTTCATGAGAAAACAACACAAGCATTGTCTCCTACAGGTGTGGGAAGAGCTCTCCATGCCTCACCTGCCTCACTGGAAAGATGAGTAAAACAGCAGTGCTTGTCTATTAAGCTCGTGAGGATTAAATGACTTATTCACGTGGAAACTTTATGACAGTGCTTTTGTGAACAGTAATGCCTCATTGCATTGTGATGATGATGGTGATTTGTAAAACTGATTTATTCAAGGTTATGATACGGAATAATATCAAAAGGAAACAGAAATTACCTTGCTGCCCCCAAACATCAACCCCTGACCACGTTCTACGTGTCGGTCATCAGGGCTGCTCGGAAAGATTCTGCTTCATCTTCTTCCAGGCCCAGGTTAGGTCTGCACTGCACTGTTTGTAAATTAGACACGACTGATGTCACCTGCTTTGGCCACTGAAGTGTAAGCAGAAGTGGCCTGTGTTCCACCCCATGGAAGCTGTAGGAGTCAGCGCACAGTCTTACCACCGCTGCAGAGATCGTGGAAGTACACATGGACGTGGAGTCCGTGAGCCGAGTCCCGAGTGACACGCTGGGAGGAGCCCCCTTTTGGTCCACATTTGACATAGACAGGCAGGAATAAATTTTCACCGCAGCATCCCAACAGATAAGCCATACTAATTGTACGTATTGCTATTATTAGCATCATCATTATTGTTATTTTAGACACTCATTAATGTGTGTGTCTACAGACGGAGATTGCCTTTGATCAAGTTTCCATAATTTTTTAACAGGAAAATTCTGTTACTTAACAAGCATATGTGTGTTGTGTGTGTGTGTGTGTGCACGTGTGTCCACGTCCCTAGGAGGAAGACAAAGAAGATATTCTGAAGGTGGAATGCCAACCTGACTGACAGCTGACCCTGAACTCCTCAGCTGAAAGAGACTCTACGTCTCGCCCTACGTGGTTTGGGCAGAGGGCCCAGACACCACATCCTTTTTTAAGTTCTAAGCGAACCAGAGACCCTCCCATCTACACGTCACCACGTTGCTTGTCCTACTATCACAGTCTTTGTTGGCAACAGACAAATGAGACCCTCTGACTTGAATGAACCAAAATCACTGGGCAGGGAACTCAATATCATAGGTGATTGCATGTTTGTGTGCATGTGTTTGTAAAGGTCTTGCCGCCCCAAGTAGAAGAGTGGAACCATTATCTGGAACTTTTAACAGGCTCTCCAAGTAAATATCGACAGGGGAAACCTCAGCCCCAAAGAGCTGGGTGTTTCCCTCTGAACGTCCCTTACCTGCCCACGGCCCCCGATGCAGCTCCTTCTCCTCGGACTGCCCTTGGACAGGACTGGCGAGGGCGGCTCTCCTCCCCCTGATGGGGCAGCACTGAGTCTCCTGACATGGCAGGATCTCACAGAAAGTGACTTCTGGCCCGAGAAAGGAGGACTGTGTGGCGGCCAGGGATGTGTTCCAGGCTGCAGGGCATTGGGCAGAAGACAGGGGGCCACAAGGTTCACCTGACGGGCCGCTTCTCCTGTTGAGGATTCCCGGGACGCGGGCTGGCTGACAGCGAGGAATGTGAAGAACTCACCTGCGGGGGAGGCGGTGGGCGGCAGGGCTGGCTCCTGGGAGCTCGTGACGTTGCTGGAGGAGGACAGTGAAAGGATTCATGCAGGCAGCCTGCAAAAATCCCTCTCCCCAAAGGAAACAAGACCAGAACTCTCACCTCGGAGGGAGATTCGGGACACGTTGCTCTTGAGCTTTCAAGCTGAGTATGTAAAGGGTGACTATTGTCAACGCACTGTTGAAAAATAAGAAGACAGCATTAGGTGGCACAGTTGACTCCAGACATATCTCACACGGCCACTGGCCAGCAACGTGCTCTCCCAGGTCACACAGATGGGGGGGCCTGGCTGACAGCAGCACACGGAAGCCCACACAGCCAGGCCTCTCCACCCCGGTGAGAAAAAGCCCTGTCTCCTGCAGCTCAGAGGCTCCTGGGCGCCCTGTGCTGATGGATTTTCTCAGAGGGCAGCCCCCGGCCCTGGCGAGCTGTCTCAGAAGCAGGAGTCTGTCACTGGTGGAAGATGACAAGAGGAAGAGTACAATCGCTGGAGGCAGCCCTCTGCTCCCTGGAGGGAGTAGCGGGAGCAAAGTTCACTCCCACCGGCGGAGGGCGTCCGCACGGGCGCTGGGAGATGACAGGAGCCCCAGGTTAGTCGGCTGTGGTGCTCACCCCCGTGGCTGCCAGTCTTTTCAGAGCACAATGCACCAAACTGGACCGAGGAAGGAAGAGAAATGCAATAAAGTATCCATTCCCACACTACATGACTTCAAAATAGTAAGTCTATCTTCCCGCCGATTATCAGAGCGAATCTGTCCAAATAGAAGCTTTCCTTCCAGGCTCTGAGCTTCGGGAAGCTGTTCCCAACATCGCTCACTCATCCAGTCGCTCAGCACTCTCCTCTCCTGGAGGTGTCTTCAGAACTCTCCCACCCGCTGAACAAGAAAGTCTGCTGGTGACTTTGCAACCCTGCTATCTGTGGGGCCTGACGCAGGGTGACCTCACTGGACTTCTGCCAGTTGATGTCACACCTGGTCCCCTGGACTCAGCTCCTGTTATCTTCTTCCCCATCGAAGGTGGTGAATTTAGTATCATTAAATATACAGAAAAAAATATGCACACGTTTGAGTTCCACTGCTGAAGAAAGAATTCCTAGAGCCGCCGCTGGTCACCGCTCAGCAGGCACAGCCCAGCCTGGGGAAGTGGTGTGAGCCCCAGAGATGCCTGCAGACAGCACTCGTGCTGTTGCCTGGCAACTGCTTGCTGTGGTCCAGCCCCCAAAGCCCCCACTCTCTGCCTCCCTATCGCAGGCCCTTAAATACTCTCTGAGTTGTCTCTGGCATCTGCTTCAACACACAGCCCAGAGAACGTTTGGATCGCAGAATGAAACGGACATCTGCTCTTTTCTTTGGGGACAAACTCTGGTTTTGACCCTTCTAGGGTACAAAGGCCAGAAACAAGGTAATACGCTTAATTTCTCCCATTTGTGGTCTTAGTGGTCGACAATGTTGGAATTCATAAGATCTGATAAGCACATTTAAAAAGCAGTCTTTTTCTGTTGGAATTACACTTCCTATAACCTTCCCGTTGGGTTTTCACGGGAATCTCTCCAGAGGATTCTAAGTATGTCTATGAAAGGTAGACTCTCATGCTCTCCTGACTCGGGAATCCCAGCAGAAGACAAGCTCACGGAGGGGAGTGAGAAACTGCAACGGCTTCCAGAGGGAGTCCTGTGTTGTGGGGTCACACACGTGGGGTGCTCCCCACAGTGGGCAGTAGCAAGTGAGAAGTTAAGATGCAATGGGGAGAGAAGGGTGCAGAGAGACCCACTGTCCTCTACAGCTGGGAAGCTGCTTGAGATCCAGGCACTGAAGCACCTTGGCCCCATCCCTTTCTTTGCCTCTGAGAACGACTGTGTCCCCGAGACAGGGCCCAAATCTAGTCCTTTCCCACACTAACAGAGCATTTTCCAAGGGACAGATATACCCCTTTCACCGTGTGGATAGCAGACTAAAAACAAGCCAGGAGGACAGAGGCAAGATGACCAGGGCTCAAAGGCTGAGGGCCGTCAGGACAGCTGGCCGAGCCCAAAGACCAGAGGCCTGAGGAGGACTCCCCATCCCAGTGAGGGACGGCCCCCTCCCTGCAGAGGGGCACAGTGGTCAAAAGGCACCCGATGCTCGCACAGCAAATACTTTGTCCTTCCTGTGTTTGTTTTCTTTAGCTGTTAGCAAATTTGGCTGCAATTTCACCATATTGTCCATCTTGGGGTAATCTAGTCCCGTTGGTGTGAAGTACTCACTGAAGAATCCAGAAGAATCCGAATAAATAGGAGTGTCCAGGGGAGAGTGGATTGTACCTGAATGCTTACTCTTTTTCTCCAAGTAGACAGGAGGGAGAACAAAGAATTTGAGAAAGTTACTCCAGAGAGTCAAAAACATACACACACACACGTGAAAGGCACAGGCAGCTGTTAAAAACATCAGATGATTGAAAAAAGATCATCCTTCATCTCACACCTCAGTGCAGGAAGCCTGTGCTGCTTTTCTTCAAAGGGTGAGTTTATTAAGGGCTCCCTCATCGCCAAGCTGAATCAAAGGTCAACACCCCCTTTAAAGGGCTCCTGGTCTTCGGAGTAAATAGAAGGTCAGCACCCCTTGATGTGTGAGAAAGGAAGACGGGAAGAAAAAAGAGCTTGACACAGCATAACAATGAGGTTTTCTTACCAAAATGCCATCACAGCAATGAGACTTATAACCAAGGTCTGGAAAACCCAGTTAGGACACGACTGTTTTTTTCCTGAAAAATAAACCTACAAAAAGATTCAGTGATGAGCAGTGATGAATCCGTGACCACCTGTGAGAAGGATGCTGGAGGCTGAGCTCTGCTGCCCCCCTGGGACGGAGGAGGCTCCTTAACCACCTCTCCCTCCTCCTCTCTGTCTCTCCAGAACGTCTCAAGCCCCTCCCTTTCCTTGACCTCGAGGCTACAGCAATCTGTCTTCCCCGACCTCCCGAGGGACAGGCGTCTGCGCCATCCAGTCAGCGCTCATTCTTGAAGTTTCATGAGAGAAGAGGACCTACCAGACAAGATCCCGTCAGAACCCAGACGTCCATCTCCTTTAATAGCATACTTTTGAAAATCAAAAGGTCTTCAAGACATGATGGAATAAACCCCAATGGAAGAATTTCAGGCATCAGGACAAACCATGGAAAAGATTCTTGTGGCAGGCAATACTGTTAAGTACTTCTTAAATCATATACATTGGTATCCAATTCTGCCACCTATTTTTAAGGACGTTCTGGCTTGTGTCTTATTTATTCTTTTATCCATTCAACAAATATTTCTTAAGCACCACGTACAACAGTGTAGGGAACGTAATAATCAGTCAATTACAGTCTCTAGGAAACAATGAGACAAGCCTTTAGGACGGATACATATTGGTATAAAAACTTGCATATGAGGAATGGGCCAAGAACGACAGGACAGACAGCTGTGCAGCCAGCGGGGAATCTGCTGGAGAGACGAGATCTTTGCCCACTCAGACAGGGCGCGCCTTAGACACGAATTTTCCTGCCAATGTGATAGGTAGTGTTCTGTTGCTTCCTCCTGGGGTGCAGGGTAGAATCATGCTTACTAGTCGGAAACAAATTGGAGGACAGCAGTGGCTAAGAAACAGCTTAAAATTGGTCTTTGTGTGAATTTCTTGGGCTGGCTATCTGAATAAAGAAAATGTTCTTCAATGTAATATGTGTGTGTGTGGGGGGGGGGGGGAAGATGGGGGATTAACCTTTATAATGAGTACCCAAACCCTTAGAGCTATGGTAACTGAGTCTACCCTGAGTGCAGCTGGGGGTCACTGAGAACACCCGGAACTAGCAGATTTGCACCATTCCTGTGCCTCATAGGGACTGCCCCGAGGACATGCTAACAGTGAGCATGGAGGAGGGACTCAGAATTAAATAGTATTGGCCTCAGGATAAGCACTTCCCCATGCAAGCTACTCCTCCTCTGCCGGATTACTGTAATCTCCATGGTTTTCCTCAAAACCCTCTGAGCTGGTACAGGGAAATGGCCCAAGACCCGGAGTCAGACTTGGAGTCGAGTCCTGAACAAGTCATCTAAACGTCATTGATCCTCATTTTCCTCATCAATAAAGCAGGAATGATGACTAACACCTGCCTGCCTTTCAGAGTTACTAAGTGGGTCCACCTAGCAGGGTAATGGTCTGCTTGAGAATTACCATGGAGCTTGTTAAAAACCTAAATTCCCTGAAAAATTCTGACTCAAAAGGTTTTCATTTGGGGTGGTGTGGGGGCAGGGAATCCGTAAGAGGTGGGAGAATGGACAGGATCCATGTTCGACCCTTCCCTCTCCCCCTCCTGCTCCACACACCCAGTGACATGCCTGGAAGACTGACATGTGCCACGTCTGAGAACCAGTGAATAGTGAGCTTAAACATACTGACACGGTAGACACACGCACACACGAGGTGCCGTAAATGCTCCTGAGAGCTTATGCAACTAACATGTTTAACCTTCACAATGACCTCAGCCATCCCATGATGCGGGTGCTGCTGTCTCCATTTCAGAGACGGGAGAAAGGAGGGCCAGGAAGGCTAAGTTCCTCCCCCAGATCACACAGCTAGCAAGCCACAGAGGCAGACCAACCAAGAGACATTCGGCCCCAGAATCTGTGCTCTCAACCACAATGCTTCGTGTCCTCCCTTTTACCGTCTGTAAACAAAGGAAGCACTATACAACTTAGCAAGTGTTATTCAGAAGGTCTCACAGCTTACCCAACGAACTCCCTGCCCTGGTGGTCCAGAAGCTGAGCCTGCCCTGTATTTCCAGCCTCATCTCCTCCCCAACCAACTCCCACCTAACGCTCAGTGCAGCCGTCCAGCTCCGGGCATCGCTGTGTCCTTCATCTGAAACCTCTCCCAGAGCCTGTTCCTATCTGGCTGAAGCTCACTGCCCCACTAAGGCCGGGTGCCCGCGTCACCCCGGCAGCGCCCGGAGCCTCCGCACCACCGATCGCATCCAGCCACCACTGTTCTTCCTGTTCCCTTCTGACCTTCCCTGGCTACCCTTAGGAGAAGGGGCCACCTCTGACTCCCCTTTGTCTGCCTGGGACAGTGGCCGCAAGAGGTCCCTGAGTTGAAAGGGCGCTCTTTAATGCCTACATGAGTCCCTGACTCTGTGTCCACATCCCAACCCCCCTCCCCACCCACACAAGACATTGAATCACGCAATGTGAGCGTTCAGGGCATCCCTTCAGACTGGGCTCTCCAGTCACGCATTCATCTGGCAAACACTCCTTGAGTAGGACCAAGCGAGCCCCCGGGGCGCAGAGTGAGGCCGCAGACACAGGGCCTGCACTCAGGGACGGCACCTTTTAGTTAATATTCAGAGAAAACTGCACAGAAAAGAGATTCTCTGGCTGCACAGTGGTAGTACAGAGGTGTCCCTGACCAGATCACACCTATCAGGCCACCAGGGACGTGGACACCATTCCTTCCATCCCACAGCAAACTGGTTCTTGTAAGGGCAGCTTCCCTGCACACTATTTTTAAGGTTGTGTGTTTACTGAGCAACCGGCTCTGTGCTGGCACTGGGCTCAGGGCTCCAGCTCACTGAATCTCATCGACAGTCTGTGTAAGGCTGACACTGTTGTTATCTCCACTTCCCGAGGCAGTGAAGTGACTTGACCACAAACACTCCTACACAGGTGTTTATCCACGTATTTATGCTCGATGGTGCACCAAGAAGCTTGTCAGCAGCATAACGTTTTAGTAGTTTCTAGTAGAATATTAAACTCTTTCTGCACCCTTTTAGATTAGCTCAGTGCAGTATGACACAAGGAGTAGAAAATAAACTAGGGCAATGGCCCAAACATCAGGTCAGCCCTTAATGGGATGTAGATGAAGGTCATGAATGTCTTACTCTGGGCAGGGCCACCCTAGAACACTGGCGGATCAGAGGGGGCAGGCTGGGTCCCACAGCCATCCGCGAAGCGCACCTAGCAAGGGGGTCCTGCAGTTGCTCCCTCACTGACACTTCTCTGCAATGGAGAGGGTGTCCTTAAGTTAATAAATGATTAACCTTCACTTTTACTGTAAATGTGATCCTATTGGTGAAATTCTCTATTCGTTAATAAAGCCATCACATTTTAACCTTTGCAAGCAAGTGGATATCTATTCTCCATGTGCACGTATAGTACTAAATATCAAAGGGAAAAGAGGGCTTTGAGGATTAACTGCAGTCCCTTTGGGGTCTTCTGAAGTCAAAGATAAGGAATGAAGCGGAGTCTAGGTATCCACACAGACCTCGCAGCCCGGGGCCACGTGCCTGCAAGGCTGACGAAGTTCACCTGATGGGGACAATACATACAAAAACTGGCAGGATAATGTTGTAACCAGGGGAACCAGGTAAAGAAAGGGGTACCAAAGGTCTGGCAGAAAAACTAACATTATCTGTTGAGTGTTTTGCAGAGGGACAGTTTCAGGAAGAGCCCAACTAAGAAGGTTCCCCCAAGCAAGCTAACTGAATCCCATCCTAGCTGCCTCAAACTGCCCCAGAATGAACTAAAGTGGACTGTCGTCATCATAATCTCACTGTAACAGTAAACTCTCTGCCCAGGGCAAGACTTACCTGCCATTTTCTATACATGCGATGTATGAAGACACAGGATTAACGATTGTGCTTGTGCTGCATCCCCCCTCCTTATGTGCCATGACAAGGGCTTCTATCGTGATTATTCATGAACGCTCCCCACAAAAAGAAGCCCAAGCTGTGCTCAGGAGACACTGCCCGGGAGCCAGCCCCAGTGTTCTCCATCGCTTGTGCCAGGAATAAAGCTTCCTTCACCCACTTTTGCCTTGGTTGTGCTTTTTGGCTCCACACTCAATGGGAGATGAACCCATTTGTGTTCAATTACAGTGTTTCTGAAATAAACATGCTTTGTACTCATTTCTCTAGACTTCTCCTTGAAAAAAACAGTTAATGTCTATTAGAGGGATAGTATTTAAATATCTGAAGTGCATAAGGATGCAAACTAGGCAATCTATCCACAAATAAATGAACAAAAAAATTATTGATGACTTTCTCTAAAGACTTTTCCTGTACAGAAAATATCACCTCTGTTTATTATAAACTTAAGTCTATTTACCTTGCTGTTTTTGGGGGGAATGGGCCTTCTTGGAGAAGATGCATTAACAGCTCTGCTAAATTTGCTTTGAAAAGAGAGAGAGAGAATTAATTACTGTTCAAATGCCTCTCCAGGAGTTATAGACAAAAGCCCAGGCCGTCGCTAGCACAGCAGTATGATTTTTTTGTGATGCAGCAGTAATTTAGAAAAGGAAAAGTGAAGGCAATTGAGAGTTCCTTTCGTGGAAAACAGCCTTAGTAAGCATAAATGAATGCATTAAAAGTTACATTTCTCTTTTTCTCAAAATTATACCCCAGGAAATGTGCATTTACCTCCTTAAGTAAGAAAAATAAATAAATAAAATCCCCCCATCCCCTGAGACCAAACGCGGTTTTCTAAATTTAGAAACGGCCATCTCTCCTCATTAAAGGAGAAGCCATCCTTTTGCTAAAATGTAGCACTTCCTGTGAACCGCTCTTAAACAGATGTGGCATGTTTTGTTTCATTTTAAAGTAGCAACAGAAAAAATAATAAAATTATCACACAAGGCAATTGTGTTTCAAAACATTCTGAAAGAGGAATAGGGACCTAACTATCAGAAAGTAACAGTTGCTACGGGATGGAAAAGACCATTCGGATTGATCTGGTTATGGAAACACCCACTCTTCTCTCTCTGAATCCCTATGGCCATTCCGCATGTACCTGATGGAGCTCGCCTCACTGGCTGAGGACTTCCAACTGCTCAGCCGCTTTAGCCTGGCCAGCTTTCTGTTCCATAGTTCTAACTCTTCTATTCTTTCTTCAAGGTTGTTGGTTAGTTTGCAGAGCTGCTTCACTGCACCTACATTTTCCATAAAGATCTGGTCCTAAAAATGAAAATAACACAGAGTGCATAAATTTACAGTTTGAGACCAGCAGAGAACTGACTGTAGCCCATTCAAAGACAGCTGGAGCACACCACTGAAAATGGTTATAGACACACACAACCTCAAGTTCATTCAAGATAAATCTGGAGAGGTTCGCAACTTAAAATGGTCTTGCTAAACTGCTGGCTGTGTAGTAAAGCTGCTTAAGTTCCATTTGCAATAAAATGGAAATATGTCCTTGTCCCAAGAGGCAGAATGGAGCTGAAGGACATCGTTGAGTTTGGAATCCAAAGATTTATTGTCAATGGCCACTATGCTATATTTAAAACTCATAAAAAGGAAGTCAGAACAGGCTTCTGAATGTTGATTTGTGTGTGCGTCACTAAATCCTCCTGAGAAATGGCGCCAGTTCCTCCCGGTAAAAGGTGCATCAAATTGCTTCGGTGAAGGAGGGAGGAATAAAGCCCTGGGCTTTTCTCTAGTTCTGCCGCTTCCTCGATGTGAGACCCCAAGAAAAATACAACAACCTCTCTGAACTTCAGCTTCTTCATCTATAAATGAGAGGATAATTCTTGAGGTGTTAATTTCTGCTTTAACATCTCGTGAGCTACCATGTACAATTTATATTTTAGCCTAACTCCCAAACAAAATCTAGAACAACAACAACACTTAATTCTTCCTGTTCAGAGAAAGTCACTGACATGTCAGAAAGAGCAAGAAAGGGGAGACCAAGCAAAGCCAGATTCCCGGCTCTCCCCTCCCCAACCAAACACTGCAGTTGTCAGGGGAGCATGTGTGTCTGCGTCTCAGCCATAACAAAGACCCAGAAAGCTCTCACTGGCTCACACCCTGGTCCCATGACCTCTCCTTCTTTCCCTCTCTCTGTTCACAAGCTCAGAACACCACAATGCTCCTTGGGGCTCGTAGAGGCTGGTCCATTATTGTAAAGTGATGAGCTCGAGGCCAAAGGAAAAAGACTGCTTTGTGGTTGGGAGTTCAAACTCAGGGCCATGTGTCTGAGATTCTCATCATGCAAACCAAAGCTTTAAAGGTTTCAAGCATTGTAAAGCAACTGCTCAGAAAGGACTCAAAAGCTGAACATTACAGATTTAAGGCTTAGTTTGTGTAGTTTAAAGACATGCACACTAGTGTAGAACACACTGGTAAAGGTAAGCATAAAGTCAATTTCAGAATACTTGAATACTGTACCATGCTGGTGTGGAAATCACTATACTATAAAGGTTAAAGGGCAAAAGTATTAAAAATAACTAAAGCTACAATAATTTGTTAATGGTATGCACATAAAAAGAGGTAAATTATGACATCGAAAACATAGAATGTGGAGGAGGCAGTAAAAGGACAGAGTTTTTGTATGTGATCAAAGTTAAGTTGTCATCAGCCTACAAGAGCCTACTATATCTACGAGATATTTATGTAAACCTCCTGGTCACTACAAAGAAGAACCTACAGTAGATATGCAAAAGATAAAGAGAAGGAAATCAAAGCACGCCACCACCAAAATCATCAGTTCACAGAGGAAGTCAGCAAAAGAGGAAGAAAGAAACAAGGGAAATGCAAAACAGCCAGAAAACAATAAGATGGTGTGAGTAAGCCCTTACCTATCAATAATTACTTTAAATTCTCCAATCAAAAGGCACAGAGTTGGCTGTATGGATTAAAAAAACAAGACTCAACTATATGCTGCCTACAAGAGACTCACATCAGCTTTAAGGACACACATAGGTTAAAGGAATGGGAAAAAATATTCCATTCAAATGGAAACCAAAAGAGAACAGGAGTAGCTATACTTGTATCAGGTAAAATAGAATTTAAGTCAAAAACTGTAACAAGAGACAAAGAAGGTCATCTTATAAAGGCAAAGCAGTCAATTCATCAAGAGGCTATCACAATTGTAAATATGCACCCAACATTGGAGTACCTAAATATATTAAGCAAATACTAACAGACATGAAGGGAGAAATAGATAACAATACAACAATAACAGAGGGCTTCAATATTCCACTTTCAACAATGGATAGATCATGTAGACAGGAAATCAATAAGGAACATTGGACTTAAAGTATACTTTAGATCAAATGTACCAAATAGATATACACAGAAATTCCATCCAACAACAGAAGAATACATAGTCTTCTTAAATGTACACAGAACATTATCAAGGATAGATTTTTAGGTCACAAAACAAGTCTTAGCAAATTTAAGATTGAAATCATATCAGGTATCTTTTCTGACCACAGTAGTATGAAACTAGAAATCAATAACAGGAAGAAAACTGGAAAATTCACAAATATGTGGAAATTAAACAATACATACCTGAAAAACTAATGGGTCAAGGAAGAAATCAAAAGGGAAATTGAAAAATATCTCAAAACAAATGAAAACGGAAACACAACATGTCAAAATTTATGGGATGCAGCAAAAGCAGGTCTAAGAGGGAAGTCTATGGCAATAAACACTTACATTAAGAAAAAAGAAAGACCTCAGAAAAATAACCTAACTTTACACCTCAAGGAACTAGAAAAAGAAGAACAAACTCAGATCAAAGTTAGTAGAAGGAAAGAAATAACAAAGATCAGAACAGACATAAATGAGATAGAGAGCAATAGAAAAGATCAACAAAAATAGGAGCTGGTTTTTTGAAAAGACAAACAAAATTGACAAACCTTTAGACAGACTAAGAAAAAAGAGAGAGGATTCAAATAAATAAAATCAGAAATGAAAGAGGAGATGTTACAACTGATACCACAGAAACACAAAGGATTATAAGAGACTACTATGAACACTTATACTCCAACGAATTGGACAACCTAGAAGAAATGGACATTCTTAGAAACATGCTACCTACTAAGACCGAATCATGAAGAAATAGAAAATCTGAACAGATCAATTAAGAGTGAGGAGATTGAATCAGTAATCAAAAAGTTCCCAAAACAAACAAAAGTCCAGGACCAGATGGCTTCACTGGTGAATTCTGTCAAACATTTAAAGAAGAATTAATACTAATCCTTCTCAAACTCTTCCGAAAAACTTGAAGAGGAGGGAGTGCTTCCAAACTCATTTTAAAAGGCCAGCATTACCCAAATACCAAGGGCAGATAGGGACACTATGAGAAAAAACAATTAGAGGCCAATATCCCTGACGAATACAGATGCAAAAATCCTCAACAAAATATTAGCAAACCAAATTCAACAATACATTAAAAGGATCATACACCGTGATCAAGTGGGATTTATTCCTAGGATTTAAGGATGGTTCACCACCTGCAAATCAATCAATGTGATACACCACGCTAACAAAACGAAGCATGAAAATCATGTGATCATCTCAATAGATGTAGGAAAAGCATTTGAGAAAATTCAACATCTTTTCATTATAAAACCTCTCAATAAATTAAATCTAGATGAAATATACCTCAACATAATAAAGGTCATATATGACAAGCCCAGAGCTGACATCACACTCAATGGTGAAAAGCTGAAAGCTTTTCCTCTAAGATCTGGAAGAAGACAAGGATGCCCACGCTTGTCACTTCTATTCAATACAGTACCGGAAGTCCTAGTCAGAGCAATTAGGCATGAAAAAGAAATACAAGGCATCCAAATTCAAAAAGAACAAGTAAAATGGTCTCTGTTGCACATGACATGACCTTATATATAGAAGATAAAGACTCCACCAAAAAACTGTTAGAACTAATCAACAAATTCAGTAAAGTTCCAGGATACAAAGTCAACATACAGAAATCAGTTGTGCTTCCATACACTAACAACAAACTATCTGAAAAAGAAATATAGAAAATAATCCTATTTACAATAGCATCAAAAACAATAAAATACTTAGGAATAAATTTAACCAGGGTGGAAACTGAAGAAGCCACAAATAAATGGAAAGATATCTCATGTTTGTTGGATCAAAAGAATTGATATTGTTAAAATGTCCACACTACTCAAAGCCACCTATAGATGCAATGCAATCCCTATCAAAATTCCAATGGCATTTTTTACACAAATAGAGAAAACAATCCTAAAATTTGTATAGAACCAGAAAAGACTCCAAATACACAAAGCAATCCTGAGAAAGAACACAGCTGGAGGCATCACACTTCCTGATTTCAAAATACAATACAAAGCCATAGTAATCAAAACAGTATGGTCCTGGCATAAAAATAAACACAGAGACCAATGGAACAGTATAGAAAGCCCATAAATAAAGCCATACATATATGCTCAACTAATACTTGACGAGGGAGCCAAGAATAATCAATGGGGAATGGATAGCTTCTTCAATAAACGGTGTCAGGAAAACTGGATATTCACATGCAAAAGTATGAAATTGGACCCCTATTTTACACCACCCACAAAAGTTAACTCAAAATGGCTTAAAGACTTAAACGCAAGACCTAAAACCTTAAAGCTCCTGAAGAAAACATAGGGGAAAAGCTCCTTGGCATTGGTCGTGGCAACAATTTTTTGGATATGGCACCAAAAGCAAAGGCGGCAAAAGCAAAATAAACAAGTGGGACCACATCAAACTAAAAAGCTGCTACACAGCAAAACGAAAAGGCAACCTACCAAATGAGAGAAAATATTAGCAAAACATATATCTGGTAAGGGGTTAATTTTCAAAATATATAAGGAACCCATACAACTCAATAGAAAAAAGTAAATAATCTGATTTAAAAATGGGCAGAGGACTTGAATGGACATTTTCCCAAAGACATAAACATGGCAAACAGGCACATGAAAAGATGCTCAACATCACTAATCATCAGGGAAATGCAAATCAAAACCACAATGAGGGGCCGGCCCCCTGGCTGAGTGGTTAAATTTGCATGCTCTGCTTCGGCAGCCCAGGGTTTCGCTGGTTCGGATCCTGGGTGCAGACATGGCACTGCTTGTCAGGCTGTCGTGAGGTGGCATCCCATATGCCACAACTAGAAGGATCCACAACTAAAATATACAACTATGGACTGGGGGATTTGGGGAGAAAAAAGCAGAAAAAACCCGCCCACGATGAGATATCACCTCACACCTGTTAGAATGGCTATTATTATAAAGACAAGAAACAACAAGTGTTGGTGAGGATGTGGAGAAAAGGGAACCCTTGTGCCCTGTTGGTGGGAATGAACACTGGTGCAGCCACTCTGGAAAACAGTATGTAGTTCCCACAAAAAAGAAAAAGTAGAGCTACTATATGATCCAGCAATCCACTTCTCGGTATATATCCTAAGGAAATGAAATCATTATCTTGAAGAGATATCTGCACCCCACGTTCATTGCAGCATCATTCACAACAGCCAAGATACAGAACCAACCTTAAGCGTCCATCAATGGATGAATGGACGAAGAAAATGTGGTGTATATATATATACATAAATGGAATATTATTTGGCCATGAGAAAGAAGGAAATCCTGCCATTTCTGACAACATGGGTAGACCTTGAGGGCGTTATGCTAAGTGAAATAAGTGAAACAGAGAAAGACAAATACCGTATGATCTTACTTATATGTGGAACCTAAAAAAGCTGAACTCAGAGAAACAGAGAGTAGAGCAGTGGTTGCCAGAGGTTAAGGAGTGGGGAAAATGGGGAGATGTTGGTCAAAAGCTACAAACTCAGTTTAAGATGAATAAGTTCTGGGGATTGAATGCACAGCATGGTGACTATAGTTAACAACCCAGTATTATATACTTGAAAGTTGCTGAGAGTAGATCTTAAATGTTCTCACCACACAAAAAAAGGTAATTATGTGGGGTGATGGATGTATTAACTAATCTTATTGTAGTAATCGTTTTGCACTATATAGGTGTGTCAAGTCATCATGTTGTGCACCTTAAACTTACACAGTGTCGTATGTCAATTATATCTCAATAAAGCTGAAAAAAATACTTCACTTGTGAGGCAGGACAGTTTATTTAAATAAAATAAGATTGGACATGAATTGATAGATGGGGAATCTGAGTGAAGCATAGACATGGGTTTCATCACTATTCTCTTTAATTTTGTATGCGCTTGAAATTTTTCATTAAAAATGTTAAAAAATAGATAAATCACAAAACAAAAACAAATCAAAAAAAAAATAATCTCCTGACAGAAGCTCTTCTAAATTTTCTAATTCTAGTACAAATTTTCCTTAACATTCTATGGTTCTAAAGGGTAATAAATGTCATATGACTATTTATTATGTTTGCATTGTAGAAAGCCTTACGCCATAATTATAACTGTATTATTTACCGTGGTCTGTTAATTCCACCCAGCAGTCCAAAACAGATTCCTGGGCATCCGCTGCCTCCTTCCCCCACAGGCAATCCATCACATAGTGCTGTCAGCTCAACATCCTAAATCTACTCAATCTATTCGCTTCTCTCCATCCTCACTGGCACTACCAAACCTAATATTCTTTTTTATTGTTCTTGGCAACTGGCTTCTTCTTCTTCTCTTTCTTTTTTTTTAATGTTTGCTTGATAAATTAATTCGTGATTTAGCTCAAACTAAAGCGGACTGTGGAGAAGGATGCTAAAGTTCTATCTAAACCACAGTAAGTTCTTTCTACAATGTCTCCCCAACAGGACCTTCAATGCTGCCTCATGAGATACGAGCAATGGCTGCAATTGTCCAGTTACTTGTCAATAATGACAAAGTCATCTCTTATTTCTCTGACTCAAATTTGCCAGCACCATACATCTTCCAGGTAGATCCAATAGGCAAGAAGATAATTCATGTGTTTTCCCATTTAAGAGGACGCAAAGGTGGAGAGGGAATTTACTGCTTCATTCCTGATTATAATCACGGCCCTGACTTTATGGATCCAATGGAAAATTACCAAAAAGTAAATTTCTACGACATGTTATGAGGATTGATTCTTACTAAAATACTTCCGACTTATGTCCTCTACCATCATAATGGAACCACTGTAAATATTCCAAACATAATCTAGAATTTTCTGAACATGTCCTTTTCTATGCAAGTGAAGGGTCTCTATGACTTCATTTTAACCACGAATGTGCACCCAGATGCCTGAGGAACTTTTCCTAAAGGCAAACATCCAGGTCCCCTGTAGAGGCTGTATTCATTAGGACTGAGATGGGCATAAGGCTGGGGCATTTTGAGAAGCTTCCCCATCTGATGCCCACTGTTGGTTAAGAACTATTTTGGTTATAAGCCAATATGACCTCAATAAAATAATTTTCAAAAAATCTATTTTGTAATTGGACCTAATTTGATTATTCAACTCTGTCCAGTTACTATTAACCATTTTAAATGGGACCCACTACCTCAGCAGAAACATAGCTTTACAATTGTGATGCAAAAATGATTAAACCAGGCGCCGGTCCAGTAGTGCAGCAGTTAAGTTCACGTGCTCCACTTCAGCAGCCTGGGGTTCACTGGTTCAGATCCCAGGTGCAGACCTATGCACTGTTTATGAAGCCATGCTGTGGCAGGCACCCCATATAAAGTAGAGGAAGATGGACATGGATGTCAGCTCAGGGCCAGTCTTCCTCAGCAAAAAAGAGGAGGATTGGTGGCAAATGTTAGCTGAGGGCTCATCTTCCTCAAAAAAAAAAAGGTGATTAAACTAGTTTGCCACCAAAAATTGCTCATGGGACTGTGGGAGGAAAGTGGCAACTACTTCAGGGCCCACAGGAAACTTTTACCCACTGTCTAAAGACTTGCTTTGTGGGAAGGGTAATACGGACAGCATGAGCAAACTTTCTGAAAGGAAATGTGGGGCCATTTGGTGAGTACATGTGCATGTGATAACAGGGAGGCATTTGTCAAACCAGAGCCACGTTCTAGCTTAGAGTGGGTCCCTATTTAAGCCTGTCTTTTCCCACAGCCCCCTTCGCACTCTGTGCCCTGACCATACTGAACCATATGCCATTCGCTGAGCGCATCATGCTTCTTCTGGTCTCTGGAACGAGCCCAGGCTGCTCCCTTTCCCTGACCGCCTGTCCTCCCCCTCCCCCACCTTCCTCACACTTGGGGCTGTGTTTCCCGATATTAAACACCTGGAGACAGACCCCACCTCCTGTGCGCAGCCGATTGCCCAGCCCAGAGCAGTAACTGAGCACCTGGCTGGTGGATAAACGAATGAATGTTCTTACAATGGTGGCTCATGCCATGAGGCGTTGAGAGGTCAGAGCATTGCTCTCTAGTAAAACCAAAGAGAGTGGCCAAAGTTCCAGTTTATTCTTTTATCGGAGGTTCTCTCAGAAAAACAGAAAGACTGAGGTCCAAATTCCCTCTCCACATTAGGAAGTGCCCATGGAAACGCAGGTGAATTAAGCAAAGAGCACGAGTGTTTACATCCGGAGTGCAATGGCCAGTCGTTCGATTGTACCCAGCCAACTGCTTTCCAGTCCGGTTAGGTCCTTTCCCCAGGCCTGACACACGTCCCAGGAAAACCTCCCACAGAGTCACAAGGGGGCCGGTGTGAGAACGTTCGTCACTGCGTGGTTTGTGGTCACCAGAGTTGGAGGGGTCCTTCACTTCAGAAGGAGAACATAAGGACCCACGCCAGCGAGTTCCAGCCTCCGACTGAGAGCAGATGCACACAATTCAAAGAAACCCAAGACACATGCAAAGGACACAGTAATACTCCAGAAAGCCTGACTATCCAGGGATATAAATGAAACACATTAGCACGGCCGCCATCGTTGCGGGGGTTGGAGGGAAGAGGAGACGGCGATGAAGAGGGGAAAACGCAATAAAGTGAAGGGGCAGGAGGAGGAGGAGCATCGTTCATCCACCGGAAGCTCCAGTTATAACGGAATAATAAATCCTCCGGAGGACGAGGGCAGGGAGCTTACATCCTGCGGAGTTCCCGCCTTGCTGCTCAGCTCCCTCTCTCAGCTCAGGCAGCCTGAAGGCGCCGCGCAGACTGAACCACTGAGGCAGGGCGCAGGAGCGGGTGCTCTGTGGGCGGAGTCGCGTCCCAGAGGAGGAACGTCAGCACTGCTCAGAAAGGGACCAGATTATACTCAGAGACGGGACTTCTTTAAAAATTACTCGAAAATATTCTCCTTGAAACCTTGGGCATAAACCCAGCATTTTAAGGAAATCACACTTTGGTAAATAAAGTGTGAGATTCCAGGTATGAAATCAGAGGCGGCTTGAATAACAGGCCCGACTTTCACAGCATCGCCTCCACCTGCTGACACAGTTACCGTGGTTTCAGCTGTCTGGAACAATGTTTTCCTCACCCAACATTTTAAGCACATACAAAAATTTAAAAAATTGTATAGTAAATGTCTGTATACTATCACCTAAATTCCACAATTAGCATATTGCTCTCTATCCTGTATCACGTACCTTCCCATCTATCCATCCACCAATCCATCTTGCTTAGACACATGGAAAAAAAATAAATGAGCAATAACTTTTTTAAGAAGACATAACTACAAAAAGATTTTCCAAGAAAACGATAAATGGTATATTTCTAAAATTTTTTTACCAGAAACAAGAGAATTTTCTCCCTGCTTCCAGTGTAAGGGAGAAACATCTACAAAGAGGTGACCTGTTGTTAAACATCCAGGGTTGGTTGTAAGCACATGTTAACTCAAAGTAATCTTCCAGCTTGGGGTCGAATCGGTGGCGAGGGCAGCAGGGGTGCTGCCCCACGGGAGGCCCAGCCCCACAACCGACCAGCCAGGTCCGCCGCCTCCCTCAAGGAAAGCCTGCCTTTAAAGTAACTGCTGAGGAGGACATTTAAAAGCCTCCATTTAGATTCTGGGCTGGCTATTTGAACTTAAACTAATAAAACTTTTTTATTATTCAGTTTTTCTATATGTAAAAATGAAAAATACGTCACCCTACAAAAAAACATAAATCACTTCAGAGACATCTGAAGTGGGGGCATCTCCAAGTGGCATCTGGAAAAAATTTATTAACAATTAACCATTTATTGGGTTATACTATGTTGCAGACCTAAAAGTTGTGGTCCTAAGAAAACCTTGCATTACCAAAAATGATTTATAAAAACAACAGCTTCAGTGGGGAAAGTGATCACGGTAGCATTTGAACCCACCACCCGGAAGTTAGCTCCACCGCAGACTGCAAAGAACACGGTTGTTTGTGTCGTGTAGCCATAAAGGTGACCTTACAGTCCCCAAACTGGCTGATCCAAGTTTTGGACAAAGTTTTATCTGATGCTGAAATTCATGCTCTTAAACCACTGCGCCCTATCTGTGATGGTTTTAATCATCAAAATTGGTGGTATTTTGGTTCATCTTTCTCCATCTCATCTGTTGCCTCCCTATCCCCATGGGCCCGCTCTGCCCACCTGGCACTCTGACCCTGTGCTCACCCCTGCCTCGCCCCACAGCCCCTCCCCCACTTCTCCAGGCCTAACGGGGACTGTTTGCTGCTTGGAGTCCTCTTTGCTCCTCATCCCATGGGAACTTGAAAGCCAACAGGGCCGGCAGGGAACAGGAAGCGGTGATGTGGGGGCCCACAGGCCCCTGGGGGAGCCCCTCCCCAGCACAGCACCAGAGCTGACATTTCAAGGGAACCGGAAATGGGAAATTTGTGTGAACATCTCCACATTTTTAAAGGTAGGCAACAAATCTGAGAAATTTTAAAACCCTGTGAGGGGAAAAGAAAGTGTGCAGCCAGATTGGGCCACAGGCTTCCAATCGGTGACGTGCGTGCGCCCAGGACCTTCCCTCAGTAATCGATGTCTTCACCCCTGCCTGCGGCTTCCCCTCAGCCCGACTGCTCTCTCACGTCCACGCTCCCCGCCACTCTGGACGTCTTCATCTGAAAGTCCAGCTGATGCCTCAAACTCAAAATTGAACCCACCTTTCCCTGGAAACCCCTTCTCCTCCAGACTTCCCTGTGTTAAAAGAACCACTTCTCTTCCTTTCTCCGAGATTCAAAGACTCAGGCATCAACATACACAAATTCCTCCTGAGAACCCCCTGCATCCGGTCCCACACGAACGACGCAGGACCGCCAGGCACGGCCTCTGACCCTAAGAGGCTCACGGTCTGGTGGGGAGACCATGACAACACAGGAGAAATGCTCAGGGCCCAGGCAGTAGAGACGGGATCCATCAGGGCACCGCAGGACTCACTGGTGCACTCCGTCAACCCTGCTGACTTCCTCACTGCCCGAGCCCGCGGTTAGAACCACAAAGCAAGCACTGGAGACAGAGTTCTGACAAATATGGAGATTTTTGCTCTCTTGCAACTAACTGGGGAGGTTGGCAAAGACCAAGTCAGCAATTACAAGATACTCTCAGTCGGGGGAACACCCTCTATGCTGCCGTGCGTCCCAGCGAGGAGGGGGACAGGTCGGCACAGCCAGAGGGCACCTCGCTCCAATTCCAGTGAAGGCATGTGAGGTCTCGCGGTGGCCCTGCATCTTACAGAGGGAAAGGGAGTGACACGGGGACCACCTCAGATGAGGGGCTGGGACGGTCTTGGGCTGAGATCCAAACAATGAGGCCGTCGAAAGGGAGGGTCTCCAGCGCAGAGAACACGCAGTGAGCAGCCCCCAGGCAGAGACAGACGGGCGAGTGTGGGGAGTGGAAGAGGCTGGTGGGAGAGGAGCCTGTGTGCAGACACATAGCATCTGGAGGGTCTCAGCTTTCTTGGAGGGTGTGTAGGGTCTAAGGAGGAGAGGTGGGGGTGAGTGTTAGGAAATGAGTTAGAAAGAGAAGCTTCCCTCCGGATCGTGGAGGGTACAGTAATAAGACAACAAAGAGCCAAACGTGGGAGAGGGGGTTCCATGATCGGAGATTTGTTTCCTTTGCTTTTTGTTTTTAGGGAAGATAATCCTAGTGGTGGCTAGCAGGTCAGTCAGGAGGTCACTATAACAGTCAGGGAGAAAAACGGAAGGCATAAAGACGGAAACAACCGACAGGAGATATCGCTGGAGAAGAGCAGCAGGGCCCGGCGTCCGGCTGGATCTGGGACAGAGCGTCAGCAAGGCCCCAGCAGCCGCTGGGCTGCCTCCGCCTCGGCCACAGCCTCGGTCCCCAAGGGCTGCCCGGGCCCCTCCGCCGGTCTCTTGGTCCCCCTTCCTTCCATCCGTGGACCCTGCCCAGTCCCCAGATCCCCTCTCCCTGGCTCTGAACTGAGTGGTGCCTGATAATGTGTCCACGGCACTTCTCCCGTGTGTCACGGGCTTTATTACGTGTGTGCTGTCTTATCCACATGGCGGGGAAGCTACTTGAAGACAAGAGGCAAGCGTTGTTTATCTTCTTGCGATTCCCATAGACAATTCCTGCAGCACAACAGCGGAAGGAAAACAGAATCGACACGGAGAGCAGCCTCACGCTGTTGCCGAGGGGCCGCTTCTGACACGCAACCTCAAACACACACGGGTTGTCCAGGACCAGTCGCTCCCAAGGGCAACCTCCCTCCAAACAGAGTCAGCCGTGGCTGCACTTAAGGCAGTTCTAACATTCATTGGGGACATTCCTCTTCTACCAGGAACTCCTAATAATAAGGCTCAAGAAATGAAACCACCTGCTCCCAGTAATCACAGAAACAAATAAATAAAGTTGCCAAGTAAAGCAATAGAAGAACAAGCAAAAGGCCAAGTCCCCAGTGTCTAGTGCGGGGAGCATGGTGTCTGCCCCCGGCCCCGTGCTCTCAGGATGGGCCCTGAGCCCGCTCCCCACCTCCCACCACTGAGCGGGAGCTGGGAGGCACCGAGGAGAAGCAGCAAATCACCCAAATAAGAGAAGCTTATCTTGCAAGGTCATCTCTCCTATTAAGAAGGGAGGGAAAAGGTGTTTGTGCTAACTTTGGCTGGATCGCTAATCTCCAACTCTGGCTGTGCCGGACAGTCTGTAAGGATCCAGACACACTTTTCCCTGCTTTGGCATAAAGTGTAAAGTACATGCGGAAATGGCACGGCAATCGTGGAGCACAGCATTCCACATTTTCATCTGCATTCCTGATTTGCATTTTAGCTTCAAGGAAACTTGCTTTACAGCAAGGAACATTTGGTGGAAGAGAAAAGGAGTGAAGAGTGGAGAGACCATATCATCATCTGATCACCAGTTATA
Source organism: Equus asinus (assembly GCF_041296235.1). Classification (NCBI taxonomy): domain Eukaryota; kingdom Metazoa; phylum Chordata; class Mammalia; order Perissodactyla; family Equidae; genus Equus; species Equus asinus. The sequence goes on along the minus strand of NC_091811.1, from coordinate 68,945,262 downwards.
ACAGCCCAGGAGGCGCAGGAGGTCTGAGGGAGCCCCTTTCAACAGGCCGCCCCCAAGTGGCAATCAGACACCGCAGTGCCCACAGGAAAGGGGAGGAGGCCAGGAAGGCAAGACGCTCTCTGTACATCCTGGTTAATTTACAATTAACAAAGAGCAAGGGACCACGGGAGCCAGGTTCCCTGAGCTCTTAATGAGAAAAAGCAAAGGAGTTATTCTGGAAGGACTTCTAATGTGAAGGAGGGGTATTCACAGCACTGAAGGCTAAGCAGCAATCGAAGTCTTCCTCCGACGCTCTTTTCTCCCCGAGGCCTGTGAAAACACAGGAAAGTGAGGGTGGCTTTTACTATACAAATATCCTGAAAATATTTTAAGCACGAAAACTTCAGTAGTTTATTCTGAAAGATAAATTTCTCACAGTTCACCTCTCGAGTAAAGAGAGAGCCTGTGGCCGGGAGAGAATGTCTGCTATTGAGGACATGGTCCCAGGGAGCAGGGGAATGACCCGACTTCTGCCCCATGGCCGTGGGGGCCCAGGGCTGGGCGGGCCGTGCAGACCCCATCATCTAAGTGTTGTTGTCAGAGAGCATGAGGGACCTAACATGAAAATGCACCCTCCCCTCGCTACTCCACGTGTGGCTTGCTGACCAGCAGGACCAGCAAAGTTGGTGTCGCCTGGAGGCCGGTAAGAAATGCAGCACCTGGGTCTCAGCCCATTCTTGCTGAATCAGAATCTGCATTTTCATAGGATCCCAGTGAAGCGTGTCCACTTTGAAGTTGGAGAAGCCCTGCCCCAGAACTGACAGACGATGGATCAGCCTCCACTCCAACATCTCTCCAACTACTGCCAAGTCCGCGTCAGCCCGTCTCCCATCCCGGCATCAAAGATAACAGTGCAACGTAAAGTGAATCAGCAGCAGAGGGGATCTGCAAACCTCGCAAAAGACGCAGGATTTCACAGAATTAATAGATGTGATCTCAGAGAACCGCTCGAATCACAGAGCGAGCCTCGGGAAGCGTGGGGATGGCAGCCGTGGAGCCCTCACAGGCGGAGAGGAGCCAGTCGGAGACATTCCTTCCAAAGAGAATGATTTGAATACCAAAGAAGTAAGCCAGGCCCTTGGGGAAAATGAGGAGGGTCAAGAATACCTTTGTAAAAATGACCCAGTTTATGACTGTGCTCTGAACGTCAGACAGACAATTTTCTTGAGAAACTGTGCTCCAAAAGCACTCAACACTTCATCCCGTCTTCCATCGTCCAAGGAGGAACACATTGTTTTAATTTTAACTTAAATGATATGATGTGAGATAAGTTGTACTTTCATAAATTTTAGTTTCATTTTTCAAGACAAAGTCTGATGAAAACCCATCGCCATTTCTCGTGATGCTCAGTCCTGGTCTCAAGGGTGCTCAGGCTGCCTGGCCTCTCCCACGGCCAGTCTTCCCCAACAGTAAGACCCGCTGGACTCTGACACTCGCTGGGGCACATCCCTTTCTCTTTTTCCCTATGGGACTTCTTTTTGGTACCAATGAGCAGTGTGGGATCATGGATACCAACCTACTCCCCAGTTTGGTGCCAAGTTCCTTTACTGTCCCCTTTCCTGGCCGGTTGTGTGGCGCACTGGGACACCCTGGCAGGTGTCCACCGCGGGGGTAAGGCTGTAGCGGCAGAGTCTGTCTGGCAGTTACCTTGTCGACCATGAGGAAGTGCTCCAGCGTCTCTCCGTTCTCACATGTGACATCGCCAACCTCTCTGACGGCTGCAGGCAGGATCTCTCTTACCTCCTGGGCAATCATTCCTTGAAACAAAACACCCCACAGGTTTAGTCAGGAAAAGACCTTTCTGGACATACTCCTCCAATGCCTAAGCAGAATGGAAGACGGAAGCCACCCAGACCCCTTGCAAGTACCTGCTTATCCCTCCTCAGCTTTTGCTTTGATCTATGATGCTTTAGAAGCAAAAATGGAATTGTGAGCCAAGAGCCACTGTGGGATTAAAAATGCAGTGTCATTTTCCCTGAGACTCTGGGCCGCATGTGGGGAGGGCTGAGCGAACACCCTGGACTCCAGGCCGCATGTGGGGAGGGCTGAGTGAACACCCTGGACTCCAGGCCACAAGTGGGGAGAGCTTAGCGAACACCCTGGACTCCAGGCCACATGTGGGGAGGGCTGAGTGAACACCCTGGACTCCAGGCCACATGTGGGGAGGGCTGAGCGAACACCCTGGAAACCCTGGGCGCATGTGGGGAGAGCTTAGCGAACACCCTGGAAACCCTGGGCGCATGTGGGGAGGGCTGAGCGAACACCCTGGAAACCCTGGGCGCTGGCTTCCTTTCTTTTCCTGCAGGAGAACTTTGAAGTGGTCCCTCTGTCTTTAGGATTCCTGCCTTGGGGCATGAGCACCACTTGACCCCTTCTCTGACCTCGACCCCCCCCTGCCTGCCACCTTCGCGCTCCATCCACAACTGCCCAGTGCTGCCCCTCATGCAGTCCGAGCTGCCGTCTGCCCCTCAGCCCCCATCCCGGGAGCAAGGGGCCCCAAGTGAACAGAAACAGTGCATTCCAAATAGTCCCCCAGGACCTGGGGCGCAGGGGTCGGGGTGCGGGGTCAAGTGAAGACAACAGAGGAGTTTCCTTTAACTTTCCTGTTCTGGTGAGGATGGGGCTTCACAGGGCACAAGTGAGACCAACAAGATGTTGTGCAGTGCCCTAGCACGCAGGCTCCAGATAGATCGGGCTTTAGTCATCGACAATACAAAGGTAACAAGGGGATTGTGCGCGTACCTGTTTGATGCGCAGCCTTTATCCCCATGGCAGACGCAAACTCAGGTTTGTAGTCGTATTCGACAATCCTCATTTGGGCTATTCTCCTCAGCTGTTCATTTGTGTCAACCTAATTTAATTTAAAAAGAGCACATTTCACCCGCTTAGATATTCGCTGCTCAAATCAATGAGTGACCCACAGAGATCAGGAACACGGACAGTGGGACTGTCCTTTCCCCTGGCCCAAACTATTTTAAGAGAAATTTATGTCTTTCTTCTCAGATAAGCCAGAGTTCCAAGGTTCACATCAGTCACCCCCATCCTCTGACTTACAAATGAGCCAGTTTCTCGGTCTAAACTGCAGGGCAAAGCCTGCTCCCACCTCACTTCTCTCCTGAGACGGGAACCCTCCCTCCGAGAATGGACACTGCTGCTCGGGATGGCACCACATCACTTTGAGATAAACACACAGTATAAACAAACACAGGTCAATCCTGCTCATAAATTGACAACGCAATGCTTGGTTCAAGTAACAGCCTCTGGGGTGTGGACATAGCCTCCGTCACTGAATCACAGGAGAAGACTTCCTCAAGTGGCAGATTACAGGCCCCAACCACACACCTGCTGGACCTTCGAGACCCTTCCCCTCCTACAGATGGCTCCTCCCGGACCGCCCTGCTCAGTGATGGCATCCTCCTCTGTGCTCACTGCGCCTGCAGGTTGTTAAAGGCGTTCCCAACTGTCACTGCGAAGTCCTCAGAAAAGTTTCTCTGGGTCCCAGCAAGATGACAGCAATGAAGACAACAGGATGAATTTTCCTCAAAGCTGAATGTGTTTCATTTGGATTCCCCTTGGAGTTGTGTTTCCACAAATTGATGTTATAGCAGGATCGATTTTTATTTTAAATGACCTTATTCAACAAGTAAAGGTTTGGCAGGCCTATGTAGGTTCCCTAAATTTTCTTTTAGAACTTAACTGGATTATGAAACCAGTGGTCTCCTGGCAATTGAAATTATACTGCCTGGACATGCACCCACGTGTTAGAGCAACCCCAAAATGCTTTGTTGTTGTTGTTGTAAGAAAACCCCTGCCATGGCCCTCAGCCCTCCCTGACCCACCAGTCAGGGAGCAGGAGAGCTCCTCCCACATCCTTAAAGGCTCCCCCCAACCTCCCTGTCCCTCCTCCCGACCCCACCCCGTTTGCTGGTTGTCCAAGGTTGTGGCTTGATGCTTAATTGGCTGAAGGGATGGGCTTTCCTGCGGGTGTTTGTCGGGGGGAATAATTTTGACCTCACTGGTGTTTTGTAACTCCTGTTATCCAAAGCTTGGTTCAGTTCATTCATTCCTAGTTTTATTTAACTAACAGCCACCAGTCGCTTTCAACACACCATGTGCTGCACCGAGAGCTGGGACTTCAAAAACGACTGAGTTTTGGGAGCTCGTGGTCCAGGCAGGAAGGCAGACCCACCACATATGCTCATCTGACGATGCGAGAAACCCAGGCGATGCTGGGGTATGAGCAGAGGGTCCTGGCAGCGCCACAGGGGTGTCTGATGTACCCTGGGGGACGGAAAGGGAGCTTCCTAGGGACAGTGGTCTCACTTCACTTCCCAAACTGCCCCGCCTTTCACGCAAGACCTTGCTCCAGCGTCTTCCCTGCCTCAGAAGCTCCTCCTTCCCGCTTGCCTGCCTCCACCTCCCCAGTTTAACGTCCCTTCCCGAGGGGCAGTTCCTGACCCCAAGCCCAGGAAGGGCCCCTCTGCCCCTGTGCTAATGGCACCTGCTCTCTTTCTTCACAGCACCAACCAAAGCATCACAGGATGACCAGTTGTGTCCCCTGTATCATCTGTCTCCCCGGAGGGTGTTCACCCCGGAGGACGAGGACGCACCGGAGGCCCTGCTTCTCTGTTTGTCACCATCCCCCGAGTCTAGGACCATTCCTGCACGTAGCAAGGGCTCCACTAATACTCGCTAAATAAACCGATCACTCTAACATGGAATTAGTCAGGGAAAGGTATGGGGGCAGGCGGTGGAGAGCGTGAGACAGGGATGCCAGGCAGAGAGAACACCGAGAGCCGGGTCCGAGGCAGCAGGTCCCTGCACGGTGTCTGCGCAGGCTCAGCAGAGTTTGGCGTTGCTGGGCTGTGAAGCCTGAGGCCAGAGCAGGGAGGGCGTGCAGGCCATGCTAGGAAGGAACAGGCACGATCTCGGTCTGCCGTGTGCGCATTTTCCACCACAAGTCCCTCCGCTCATTCTACAGTATTTAATGAGCAGCTACTGTGTGCCAGACACTGTCCCAGGCACCAGAGACTCACTGAGCAGCTCCTATCTGGACGTGAAATTGTAATAAAAGTTCCATTCCTCAGGGCAAGGCCTGGGCCTCGCTCATCTCAGGACCTGCTCGGCGCCCAGCAAAGTGTCTGGCACGTAACAGCACCCAAAACCTTCGACAAAGCAAAGGAGGAACGAGAGGACAGAGGTAGTGAGATAGCAGACCCGTCCCTGACAAACAGAATGGAGGACAGGGGCCAATCAGGAGCCAGCCTGGCCTGGCCTTGCCCCAGCCAGGCCCTGTCCAGGTCCCCGCTCCCTACACCTTTGGGAGTCCTGGCCTCCTCCTTCTTATCCCCTTGGTCCTGCGTGGCCCCCGGGGGGGCCCGGGCGGAGGCCGTGTGGGCTCCTTTGCTGCAGGTGGAAAGCAGAGGAGGGTGCACCCTCCACAGGCCGTCCAGGCGTGGAGGGAAATGACCCTGGTGTCTAAGTTGGATCCCTGAATGCATCCTCCCCAGAGACATGTTGCTACACACAGCCATGAGGTCCTATAGTATTATTACCATTGTATTTCAGATAGATTTGGGGCCAAAGAAAATTCTGAGGGTGGCTTGGGGATCCACCACCTTCTGGGACAAACTTTCTCTAAGAAAACGCTCCTCTGATCTCTAACGCTGGCTGGTGGACGTTCCCAGAGGAAGATAAACAGCCTTCCCGCACGTCCCTGTGCCTACACTTGGCCTCTGGAGGACCCCTGAGGCCAGGGCTGCACCCCGGATCCTCCTCTAGGAAGCGCAGGCCAGCACTCGACGCCCAGCCTGCTCGTCCATGTGTGTTGAGCAGAAGCTGGAGACAGGACTCAGCATCTGATTCGATCTTGCCCACAGCAGTTCTGGAAAGTTCTGACCATGAATGCCGTCACGCTCCCTCACACCCAGGGTCTCTGCGTCATTAACTCAAGAAGCGCAGGGAAGACATTCCAGGCTGTGGGACTGTGCTTTGCTCAGGGCGGGCGAGCCCCTCACCCGTCATCTCCTGCGCCCACGCTGGGACCCTCAGGGCCCCTCATCCCCTCAGGAGCAGCTTGAGCGACGCTGGCTCACCTGAGCTGAGCTGAGCGACACCTGCACCTGTGCACAGTCCTGAGGGCAGCCTCTGCTGCCTGACTTTCTCAAGCTCTCACCCTTTGTCTGTGCTCGGCACTGCTGGCGCAGCTGGGAGAGAACAGAACAGCCTCTGAGCATCTCTTCTGCATCGACTTCTCCTCAGGCTTGTACTTTTCCTCGTTTGCGGCCACTTTTCCAGCCTTCACCGCACAGCTGACCGATGCACTCGACTTCCAGCTTCCTCAAGTTTCCCTCACGCCCCTTTGGGTCCAGCATCTCCTCTCCACCCTAGTCTGGCTCATTCCTGTAGCACTTCCTCCGGTCTGTAGCCGCATCAGGAGACAGTGCTGCTGTAGGGGAAGCGAGCTGCTCCTCACCTAGGCTGGCCTCATTTTCCCGGTACTTCAGTTTCAGGGTCTCAGTCTTACCCGCTTTATCTTCTCTGTGTCTTGGATGAGTGTCCAGATGGGCACCAGAGGTCTCCCCCCGGGACTCTGAGCAGAGAGCTTGTGTGCTCAGGAACCACAAAACGACCCACACTGCTCTAAGCGAAGACACAGTGCCAGCCGAGGCAGCGCTTGCAGTCTTGTCCCCGTCACAGTGTCGGGGAACACATCTGGCTGCCACACTTTGCAACGGTCCATCCAGGAGCCATCCCTGGTCACCATGCATCCTCACAGACGAGACATCGCCGCAGTCCTCTGCTGCATCAGATCATCATCGGAAGGTCAGTGCCCAGCACACCTGGAAGAACGGCTCTCTTTTTAAAATTGGACAAACTGAGTCAGGGAGACATGAGGAGGACGTTCACACACCTGTCAGCACCATCGTCAACATTACCATCAGCTCGTTGGTCTGTAATAAATGGTGAATGGGATAGACAAGATTTCTAGAGACATATTTCATAAATGTGGATAGATAGGTTAAGAGCAAATATATTAATATGAAATAATTTAATAAATAAATTACAAATAATTTTCGCTTTTTACAAGTAAGTAATAATAATATTTATTTGTTTAGCCTTGTACCGCTAAAAAATTATTCACATCTATGAGCTTAGAACCAGCCCTCAACACGAGTAACATGAACAGGAGCATCCTGTTGAGTAAGTGGAGGCACAGATCATCTCCAGCCACACTTCCTGGGCCCGTGGTTGCCAGGACCGGGACCGAAACGCAGCCTTCCCCCGCGGACTGGGCTTCTCTTACTCTCTCCTGCTGCTGTGAGCAGGAGCGGATCCGGGAGAGCCCGGACTGGGTGGCATTTCACTTTGCGCAAAAGGCTTCCTGGAAGAGACTTGAGAAGTTCTCGGGAAGCTTGCTATTTTAGGACCAGGTGCACCATTTGAAGACGTTTGGTAAGTGACGTCCTGGGCAAAGCCTGGAGGGGGCGCAGGGCTTGCTGCCGTCCACCTCGTCGAGACAGGACTGGCCGGGACTGAGCACCACCGGCAGGGTATGGCTGAGTGGGTGTGATCTGAAACTCTCTCTGAGAGGGAGAGGCCACCGGGCAGGGCCGGGTCTGGAAATGTCTGTGAGAACTCTCCAGTCCTAAGGGTCCCATCCGGCTGGTAGGTCACAGCTCTTCTCACATGAGCCGCAGCTTCCCAGTTGGCGTAAAAGTCTAAATTACAACCATTGTCTGGAATTCTCTCAGCAAAGGAGGACTCTCCTTGGCCGGTTTAGAAAAACCAGTGCAGCTTTGCACGGGGAAAGGAATGGCCAGTGATTTACAAATTAAGTTTCCTATTAACCAAAAACAAGTAAGGAAAGGAGGTGTAAAAACATCATTCTGCCACAGCCTCAGAAACGCTTCTAGGAGGGGCCGTCCATGAGCTGGCGGGCAGGTGGCAGCGGCCGTGAAGGGACAGAGTTAAATGTGGAAGGGCTGGGACCAGGAGTGACCTGGCATCTTCGTCCTAACCCCCCGGGTGCACTTGCGACTTTCCAAGACAATTCTGGACTTATTATCTCAAGGGGTCAAAAAATATAAGAGTTGGTGGGGTCAAGCAGAGAGGTATCATTTCCTTTTTAGAGATGAAGACAGTAAATTTCAGCAAGGGCAAGCATTTCATCCAAGGTCACATTGTGGGGCAAGCCCGAAATGGAGGAGCAGCCCCCTGATTTCTGTCCTGTGATTTCCACTAGGCGGCTGCCTCTCCACAGAGGGAGGTCTGGGTAAAGCCTGGGCGATGCGGTTGACAGAGCGAGGCTGAGGAGGAGGGACTTCTCCAACTACGCCTCAGAGAAAGAGAGTGGGGAGACATGGCCGCAGGGCTGGTCCAAGGACTCCGGGAGGAAGAGGCTGGAGAGGCCCCGGACCTGCTGGGAACATGAGCAGGGAGATGGGAACCTGGAGCTGGGAAGGAACGGCAAGCTCCAGTGGATGACAACGCATGGCAGGAAGGGCAATGGCCCAGAACATAACTCAGAGACATCCTGCTCGTGAGGCCAGTGCTGCTATCACTGTCACTGCTCCTGTCAGGCAAACCTATTCTCTTGGGTCGGAACTGCTGCACAATTTCAGCAGAGATGCCCAACGGCTCTGACACACATAACTGCTCAGCATTATGTTCGTTCGCCTCACGCCACCAGATGACACGTAGAGTCGCCCCGTGCAAGGCGTGTCAGAGGCCAGGAGCGCCCAGCATAGCTAACGCAGGTGTCAGGAGGTGCCCAAGGCCTGCCTGTGCTCACCTCCTGGACATTCTGCTTCGCCCGGCTGTCAGACGGATGCATAACTGTCCCCATCACTTTCACGTTGCCACAGACAACCAGGGCTTCGTCCGGCGCATCTGTGTTTATTCCCACTCGACCATGACAGACAACAGATTCTGGAACTTGTCCTCGCTGCCACAATGCATCACTGTCATTTTCAAACTGCCCAGGGTTAGAGGCCTGGAAAAAATACACAAATATATTACATGAAAGCGACAGTAGCAGGAATAGAGGATCGCTTTTATGCCTCGGAGCAAAGGAGAACAGAATGTTCTGGTTCACTGAGGATCACATGCTGGACGTGGCATTCTGACTTATCCATTTACCCTGTGGCCCCAGGAGAGCCGGGGCCCCCTGGCTGCTCTGTCCCCTGAGCAGGGACTCAGTGGCCATGTGGAAACCCAAGTCCCTACCGCATCTGTCTGGAACTGAGAATGTGTCAGTTACACCAGGTGGATGATAAGGAAGAAGAAGAAAACTCAAAATGACTATTTTTGCAGAGATGATAATAATAATAATTTAAAACCAGAACTTTACATCAGGATATAACATAAATTTTTTAAAGCTCAGATAAATAAAATACCTTGCATTTAGCGAGCCCTTTTATAGTTTTCAGACACGTTCATATTTATGAATGTGTACACAATTGACAAGCAAATGACAATACAAATCTATTTAATACAGCTCAGCTATTCCATGAACCTAGACGGCACAGCAGGGGCAGTAAACACAGCCGCACTTGCTGTGTGCTAATCCACACCCCAGTCCCATGAAGTGTGTCCTCATTTTGTTGATCCTGAGGCTCTGAAAGGAGAAACAAATTGCCCAAGGCCACAAAGCTAATAATTCCTGGAGCTGGAATTTTCCTTCCTTTGATTATTAAACAATGATTCTAACTTTGCCTTTTCGTGGTGCTGCCTGGAAGCAGCCGTGGCCGAATGCAGGCTTCAAAGAAGATCCAGGCGGGACCATTAGGCTGGAAAGATTTCTGGAGATTTTACTCTTGAATACAATTCTTTGCTGGAGAATTTCCCGCTATACCGCTTCCCTCCCTGCCCCATCCCCGCGGCCGCTGACCATATTTCCAACTGTTTTGAAGGAGGGATCTCGGAACCCCCCAAAATCCTCACCACGACATTAGTTTTTTTTTTTTAAATTATGACCTATTCTTCTAAATCTGATTTTGTGTGTTTCAGGCAGGTTGTCACAAATTCAGACAAACAGCAGGGACCCTGACCATCCAAAATTCGGCGTTCATGCGAAGTCTCCCCTCCCCCTTCCTGGCGCACACGAGACACTGCAAACAGCACTGACATGCACAGAGCGTCTCTGAGGAGCACTGAGCGAACCAGCCGAGCGGCTTCCTCCAGGATGGGGATTGGGGGACGCAGACACTGGGTGCTCACTA